>NC_058021.1:4478155-4717440 GCF_019176455.1 Solea senegalensis | reverse complement strand
TATGACATTTTTGTCTCATTTTGGACGACATACTATACTATGACTTTTTTGAGTGATTTTGGACGACAGACTATACTATGACTTTTTTTTGGATGCCTTACTATACTATGGAGCCCCTAAAGGGACATAGTGAGATTATTTGTTTAGTTTTTGCATTCCCTCGCAAGTATTGTGTTACCATGCAATATGTTATATATATATTATTTACAGCATAGAAGGGACCAAGACCAAAAATTAGGTTTTGAGTTGTCCCCATTAGGTCAGCTGGTAAGAAGTTCGTTTGAAATGAGTATACCAAGTTCAAAACCCACATTTGACAATGTGATTTTGTTCATGATGTAACATTTTAAATTTTTTTCACTCTTGTGTGGCTTGGATTTGATAACATTGCCAAAAAATGGTAATTGTGAGAATGAAAATTAAATCAAAAAACAGTTCATTTGTGTGTAACCTTTACCTTTTTTTTTTTGCAGTTTTAAGACCGGTCAATGATAGCAGCACAGAGCAAAAGCAACGTGTAGTTACCATCAGGAGGAAATCAAGCAATATATACATGAAACACACATTTATAACAATGAGTCAATAATCTCAGCCAGCAACAGTAGAAGCTGTGGCAGTAGCCAAGGCAGCTCTAAACTGCCACTGGAAACGTCACATATAGCTGCAGCGATTTTAGCCAGCCCTGAGATTATTGGCCACATTCATTGTCACACACAAGTAAAAAAAATTGTCTTTCTCTCACATGGGGACTCAAATAACATAATAAACTAAATCAGACAGTCACAGGGGGGTTTTGAACAACTCCTTAGTGGCTGACCTAATGGGGATGACACCTACGTATGGTCGATTTTCTATATAACTCCCTCCTAAGCCAGATAATACATACATAAAACACTGCGAGGAAACACAAAAAGAAAATTCTCTCTATGTCCCTAGAATTTTGAATTCTACACCATAAATAAAGTAAAGAAGAAATCTGTGGACTCAACTGTGAACGTTACTGTTAGTTCCACTCTCGTGAAGCAGCGATGGAGGAGGAGGCATCACAGACGGGCATCGCGGGTGATTAAACCCATCTAATTTAAAGTAATTACAGATAATGTCGTCTCGTTTGTGTTTGTGTGGGGAGATATGTGAATATCTTCGATTGAAAAGGGTGCCATACAATATTCATTCAAACTTGATTTAATTTTTTCTAATCAGAATCTGTATCCACACCATCACTGCTGGAAACAGATCTCACATGACCATTGATATACAGCACACTGACCATGCACATGTCAGCGTAAACAAGAGCAGATTGTTTTTTTTTCCTCTGAAGTTATTTGCTTAGTTACAATAAGAAATAATGAGAAACAATAGTAAAAAGAAAACACAGGTATTTATTTTATTGGACGGGCAATGAGGTGAAACGGAGTAACTACAAATGTCTCCATTTTAGCTTCCTCCAAAACTACAGGTAGTATGGACGAAGGGCATGAATGTAGCAGATGTGATGTATTTTAAAATAGAAACAGGCGTCCATATGTTTTTGTGTACAGATTACACAAAGGACAGAAATGACAGAAAATCAGCATATTTGACATCATTTTGAAGATTTGAATACAGTGTTTGTCATTCTTCATCAGTTTGCAAAGAAAAATGAATACAATATTTACAATTCATAAAGGGATCCATCCATCTTCTAACGCTTTATCCTCCACATGAGGGTCACGGGAGGCGGGTCCCTGGACAGGTCACCAGTCCATCAAAAGGACAAACAACCATTCGCTCGCGCATTCACACCTACAGTCAATGTAATGTATCCTATGTACCTAATCCTCATATTGCATGGTTTTGGACTGTGGGAGGAAACCAAAGAACCCAGAGAAAACCCAGGCACACATGTTGAGAACATGCAAACTCCATGCAGAAAGGTTGTTCAGACCAGGACTCGAACTCAAACCCAAAGGCAAACCACTACCCCAACCGTGTGACCCTTCATAAAGGGATGTGCATTAATATTTAAGTCCAAGTGTTTAAGTTTAAGTCCATATTTAGATAATAGCATTTAGATCAGTACCTAATACAATGGCTCAAATGTATGTACATCTATATATATATATACATATATATGTATATATATACACATAAAAAAAACCTCATCATTTCAAGCTCTTTTCTTAACCCCTAACTTTGCTGTTTTGGTTCAGCTCTAATCAGTGTCACCTTCTCTAGCAGCAAGTGCATGCTACTCGAGGAACAGCAGCAAAATAAACAAACAAAGTCAGACACCAGCTGGTGAACGTGGCACTTGTAGCAGCTGAGGAGCTACTTATTTCTCTCTGGATTTGAGAGCAGTATTCAGAGAGAATATTGGACTTTGATTCATCAGGTGATAAGACGCATGACAGCCCGTTAATACTAATGAGGCGCTGACGTGTGTCAATATTAAACACTTTGCTGAAATATTCACAATGTCAACCTCATTAGCAGACAATGATTGGCGTGTGTACAACTGCTGAACTGTCTGTTGAACCTTGAAGAAGTCAAAACTAATAATAGGAATAAATCTGCTTTATTGTGGTCTTTATTGTTATTTTATTATAGGATTGTTGTTATGTCGTTCACTAGTCTGTAATGTTTCTGGTGCATTGTTGGCAGGTAAAACACATTAAACTACAAAAAAGGAGGTAAAAACAAGAGTTTTTATGCACGTTAATCCCCTGAAAAAGGACCACAAAGCCACAGAATAAAAATAATAACAATAATAATAATAATGATAATCTAAAGGGAAACAATAGGTTGCTCGCATGAATTTGTGTCAGGAGACGTTTCGGCCCCTAACATTCTTGCTCAGGTCCTAATTAGCTTTCATGAAACCAACGTTAAAGAATTTAATTTAGCATTAAAGTCTGCTTCTATGATCAGTGAACAGAATTATAAATATCACAACGAGGAGTAATCATGTAAAACTATTTCCTTGTCCTGTGGCGCACACTCAATCGCATGAATTCATTTCCTATTCACTCTTAAGCCTTTCCTCTCAGGAGTAAAACATGCTAAATAAGCTCGATTAAGAACCCTCGTTTACTCATTTAAAGCAGATACATCAATTGTGAGGTTATGCTAATAAAAGACCTGCAGACTACAGTATAGACAGTATGTTTGTGTGTTCTTTCAGACACACAACGTCACACACATCAGTTCATCTGACCATAATCTGTTTTATTTGTTATTGCCTGGTGTTTGGTTAACAAAAACAATACTATTTTAAAGAGAAGCTTCAGTGAATGGACAATTTTTAATTGCAACATCATGAGCACAAGACTTAGAATAAGACTTCTTTTATTGCCTCTGTACCTCACTTTAATGCTTGAGAAGTGATTTCCTGCTGCTGGCGGGATGCTGTTGTTTATTTACTTGATACAACAATAGAACACAGAACAATGCCATTACATTTGCTCATGCAGAGACAAAATCGATGATCTTTTTCAAAAAAAAGATCTTTGTTCTTGGTACAGAAAGCACAGCGATTTATTCCAATGATTCAAACGAGCAGAGCAGCTGTGCAGAAGCTTACTGAGGTATTTCGCAACATTAGACACTGAGGGGTGAACTCTTCAACCTAAAACAAGACTATTTCTTCATTTCTTCAAATGTCGTTCAATTCACTGTAAAATGTAAAATAACTACAGACTAATATGACGACGCTTTATCATTTATTAGGGAAAATGTCACATCAGGGTTAAAAAAGAAATGCAGTTTATTCCTCTGAGCTGCTCCAATTTGATTCCTTTTCGCTCTTTTAACTTCAACTTAACACGGTGAACTCTCCTCGCGCTGTCTTTAAATTAAACCTACTTTACTGCTCTGACAAACGTCATACATGGACACACACATTGTCAGAGGCATCGTTGTTCGGATATAATCACGGCCAATCGTGTGGAACGATCAATGGAATAATTGGCTGGTGAATCTGTTCGTCAATATCCAACCAACTCTGCTCGTAATATCTCTTATATTGTATGTGAACTACTGTATGTCTCACCAAGCAATCAGAATGTGTCATATTCACAGTTTGGTGGTATCACGGGTCTCCCTTGTCTGTTTGTCCCTCCCCCTGTCCAGCACATCTGTCATTACCAAATAAAAATACAGATTTAACAACGGTAGGAGTGTGTTAGACTCCCTGTCCGACACCACAAGTCACTGAACATCACAGGTTAAATAATAAATGAATACATTCATATATTGAATAAATCGTGTTAATTACCTCGAACAGGGACGTTGTGTTTTTGGCTATGTTTGTTTGTCTGTTTTTAAGTGAGCAGCATAACGATTATATTGTTAAATTGTTAAGTTTATTATTGTTAAACTTGTGAGATACGTCAGGGCCGGCCCTATGCATTTTGGGGACTTAGGTGTATATAATTCATATACTTTTTCCTTTGTGGTGATGGCGCCCTAGGCGACCGCCTATATGACCTATGCCTAGAACCGGCTCTGATAGGTACACAAGAAGTAGACAAACTTTAATAAAACTTTCAAAAGAACTTAATTTAATACAGGATTACCATATTTCCCTTTAGGTCTGTAAACCATTTACCCGCCACTGTGACTCTTAGGAGAATTTAAGGCGTGTACATCACACAGCTGTGCTGTAGGAAGGGTTTTCTTCAGCACTGCTCATGACACAAAAAGCCTAAGAAATCTGAAAAATAAAGTTCTCTAGAGAGAATGTCTTCTGTGTCTTTTTTTACTTAAGCTTCCGCAGAAGGATCAGCGTGGACAAACACACAGTACTGTCAGCGCAGGCAGACACTACACACCAAAATACTTCTAAGGTAGGAGGAGGAAGGAGAGAGGAGGAACCTTTCGTAGAGGTGCTACACTCATGACATTTGCAGAAAGTGAGTGGCTCTCATAAAACCTTTTCTGCAAGCAGTGGAAAAACACAGAGAACATTCCAGAAGCTTTGCATATTAAATTTTCTATTACAGAGACGATAGTCAGGAGTCAGCGAGTGAAAAATGGCAGAAATTCACAGTTCCAGCACAAAAACATAAGGAGGCAGAGCTTTTTCAAGACAGACAAACAGACTGTATATGGACATTCATCTGTATGTGAGCACATCTTATGAAAGCTTATGAATACACCATGTGTATTTCTAAACCATGACTTACGTAACCAAAAAATGTTATAAAATGTCGAGGAATGACTTGAAAGATTCAGTCTCTGAAATAAATCACGTTGGCCAGAATTTTCATGCCACTCGTGAAAAGTAATAACCATTTTCACATAAAGGAAAATCACCGAAAAACACCTTACTGCTAGTGCTAGTAGGACACTTTTGTATATCACCATGACATAAAGTGACAGATGCTGTACATGGAGTCCAGTCAACAGAGGCTTTTTACTTTGACCTTATTCAATTGTAATGAAATAAATGAGGAGACGTTATATTCAGACAGGTACAGTGTGTACAAAGACTGTTTAGACTGTTGAAGAATTCAATTTCCATGGACCCATTAAAGACCCAAAAGGTTCAAATGAAATCTCATTTTACATGAAATTCAAAGTTTCTGCTTTTTTAGTAAAATATCAATTAGTCGCCAAGGTTTGTCTCCCATTTTAAATCAGAGGCCCAGAGGTTCATGACATTGGGGGTGGGTTTGGATTCAATGGTCTGGATTCTTGAATAATGAAACATTATTCAAGGGTAAAAGGACGGTCATCGTCTGTTTTTTACTTTGCTTCTGCTCAGCCTTCATTCTTAGTTATTCAAACTCTCTGTACACGTAGAATAACCATGTCAACCATGGAGCTCCTGCAATCACGGCACATTCTCTAATAAACAGCACAGACCCAGCGAGAGTCTGATTTTACTGTTTTATTAAAAGGTGTATAATAAGGTTTTCTTTGGGGCTGATTATTATAATCATTATTTTTGAATCAAACATTTCAAAAGTACTTTTCAAAGCTGTGGTGCTGTTTTGAGACTCCTTAGGTTTTCCTCTTTTTATTGTCTCAATTAAAAAAACATATATATATATGTATACAGATATATATATATATATATATCCCTTAAGGGTTTGTTTGTCCCATTGCATTTTCTTTCTACTTTGTCTTCTGATGTATAATGCATTCTTTTCTTGGGGAATAGTCATTTGTGTTGGAAGCCTTGAGGGCCTGATGATATTAGATTTTAATCCTCAAGGGAATTTTTTTATTTCTGGTTCAATATTCGTTGCTATTTTCAAAATATCTCTGGCTCCAATGGCAGTTTTTCCCCCACTATTTCATGTTCAAACTCAGTCTCTATTCCTCGTTCCTCTCTCGACCGCACTTTCAGCCCTGACTCTGTGCTCTCTCCCCACCGACTTAATGGCCTTGTTGTCTTTACAGCAGATGCCAATAACACGGGTGCAGTGAGAGGACAGAGGGCAGAGGGCGGCTCTAACTCTCTGCGTGGAGGCAGATGTCCCAGCAAACAGCCAACAATCATGATGCACATAATGCACGCAGCAATTTTGTAGAGTGTATCTGCTGAATAATCCAGGCTGCAGTGGGTTTATGAGAACAGAGGACTCATGATACAATGAAAACACAAATGACGACTCAGACATATTTCAAAGCTGATGCGATAGCTGCCATCATTGCTCAGCTTTTTCTAAAATGAGATCCCACTTTGATCGTTCGGTACAATGTCTGCCTTTTTGTGTTGGCAAATATCATCGGCGCAAACACCAAACTTTGTTTTGAGTAGCACATTGTAAAATACTCTAAATCACATTAACCTTATTGCTGCAGGAGGGAAAACTATCGTGGGGAAATATAAATTGTCACAGCAGCAAAAACAGTAGATAATAAATAATAAACATGCATTTCCACATTATGTGAAATTACGATAGAAAGATATTAAACCTTCTGTTACTATTCTGTCGTGCATTCTTCTCATTACAGCAACTTACAGAAATTCAAAAACTATGGACTGGTGTGACCCACTGAAATTGGCACAGCATCCCCCAGCACGCAACCCTCATGTGGAGGATAAAGTGGTAGAAGATGGATAGATAGATAGATAGATAGATAGATAGATAGATAGATAGATGGATAGATGGATAGATGGATGGAAAGCAGAGAAATAGAGCTTTAAATATAGAAATACAGCTCCTCAGTACCGTCATTTCCTAAACGGCTGGAGAACTGCCAGATATCCAAAGTGAAAGAAAAAGAGGAAAAAGAGGCAGAAGCACTCGCTCATGTTTGGACAATTCTACAACCATAAAATCAATATATCATGAATATCATGATGGTTATAAGAGGGTTAAAAATACTATGGACTATAAAAAGTTAAAATATAATGTACATTATCGACTGTTCCAAGAATATATACAGTATGGCCATTAAATTTACAGTATAAACACAAACATGAGATATTGTATATGTGTATTGCACTTTTGTATATATCTATATAAGTATATATAGATATAGATATACATATATATATAGTACTTGGGATGAGTAAACTGTTACATGTGGTCTACAGTCTTTCTGAGCATGCTGTATTCTGTGTATATATATTTATTATATATATATATAATAAAATATATATATAAAATATATATATAATATATATATATATATATATATATATATATATATATATATATATATATATAATAAACCAAGTTCGAGCTGTCATAAACACTGCAAATGTTATCTAAGGTTTCATAGATCTTTTATTACCACTTTAAATTAAACATAGTATTAAGAATAATAAGCGTAGAAAGGCTAAGTCCATTTTCATACAAACCTAAAACCTGGCACTGGAACTCATGTCTCATGTCTCATGTGTCGTCATGTGGTTCCCTTTCAGACAGACACATTTCCCCCTGATGAATTCTAACACCCAAATGACCGACCAGATGGCTCCAAAAGCCAAAAGCCAAAATAAAACATATACAACACACACATCTTCACGGTGATCTTTCCTCTCTCCTACACATTCTGCTGCACTCGCGGCGAGGGGTTTCCACTGATCTCATCTCCGCCTGGCAACTGGCACTTTAATAATTCTCTCAGAGCTGATGCTTTTATACGCACCACCACCACCCCAGCAGTTTTCTCTCATTAATTTCCCAGCACCCCAGTGAGTCTGAGGCAAAGAGAGTCTGAGTGGAAGACGCCGCACTTACATCTTAATTCTGTTTAGTGGTTTTAAGGTGAATTTGTTTGAACTGTTTGTTTTACAGCTAACATTTCTTCTCCTGTGTCCTGGAGCAAAATGAATGCATGACTATATCTTCCTTAGCTCTTTTGAATTTCATTAAACCCTTGTTATTATTCATAAATCAGAGCAAGTCACTATTAGACTTGGATTCATTACAGTGCTGCACAGCCTATAGCTGAGATAATAGATCATAATTAAGTCATCGCTTAGTCCCTAAAATAGACAGGTGCTTATAGCTTTGATGAAAGGATCTTAAGTCAGTGACATACATAAGAAAATATTATGTTCCGGAGATCATATTTTTTACCACAGGAGAAAAATGTTTCCATTTAGTCAAAGTCAAAGGCCGTCTGTCTGAGCTGATAGTAGTTTCACACAGTTACCACCCACAGATCATTTTCCCCGTCTCTCTCTCTCTGTCTCAACACTTCAAAGTGAGTGTTCTTCCCCCTTTCGTCTGAAACAACCGGGGCAGATATTTCAAACTGATTATATAACCTCGTCTCTCATTTTGGAAGACAAAGGCAGATTAGTCAACGCGACTCGAGCAGCGAATCACAATGTGCCACACACACACCAAGGGTGTTTGCTGTTTGCATTTTAGTGCCTATAGCCGAGGCGCTAATCCTCCGAAACAAACACTGAGCAGAACAGCTCCTTCCCACCTGGGTTAGTCATTTTAGTTATCAAAAGCTGACGCTGTGTGCCAGTACTCTGTGTATCTTTAGCACCTAATCATTTTCTCCTGTTGTGAAAAGCTTTGGAGAAACATTCAGACTGAAGTCCTTTGCACACAAAAGTGCAAATATTTTGGAGCGCAACGCGATTAAGTGAATAAATTATATGGAAAAAATGGTCTCCCTTGAAGAAAAAGGTGGCGTGAGTTTGTACAGATGATGAGCTGCTGCTCAGATAAGAAAAAGAAAACAAATACACGATCTACAAATATACATACCCTGGACACAGCTGACACTGAAGAGGAGAGGAGAACTAAGAAGACCAAGACCATGGACTCCCAAGAAGGTCCGCTGGTACCCACACGTACGACTCAGCACTCAAAGACTACAAGTGCATACAAATGAGGGCAAACCTCTGGTGAGAAATCAATGCAAGAATGGAATGTGAGAGTGAGTATGCGTGCATGGATGAGACTTCTTATTTAGTGTGAATGGAACGTGTACGCACATGCAGAGTGGCTCTCCACAGATTTGGAACATGGAAAGTATGACAAAGGCCTGAGGCCCAGGACAAAGGCTGGTCCAGCGGCTGGTTGAGAACCAATGACTACTGCACTCAAACACATCGCATTGGTAACAACTGAGAGGAAACGGCTTTCCTTACCAGCAGATGAATACACACTACCGATCGCTGAAAAG
Organism: Solea senegalensis; assembly: GCF_019176455.1. NCBI lineage: Eukaryota > Metazoa > Chordata > Actinopteri > Pleuronectiformes > Soleidae > Solea > Solea senegalensis. Next base: position 4,707,849 of record NC_058021.1, on the reverse strand, counting down.
GGGAAACCAGAGGAACTTGTCCACAGTGGTGCAAGTACACTGCCGTCTCTGTTTGCCTTCTTACGCACATCACACAGATACTTGCTTGTATTTGTGTCAAAATGTTGATGTTAAACAAGTCACGTACTGAAGAAAGTTCAAATATCTTTCTTTCGATTGGTTTTACAGCCAATCACAGTGATCGCTCTCATCGAAATGGCCGTCAAGCTGTTGGCATGGCGACCCCAAAAAGGTCAGTGCTGCACACGCTGGGATATCATCAACCGCTCCCCTATCAGGGCAGTGTGTCCTCAGCTCCAGGAAAAGAAATCCCTAAATACTACTTTATCCTCTGTATTCATTCCTTGCATTACACAAGTCTTCTGGCACTGATATGGTCATCAACACCAATATTCATGACCTCATAAGTATGACACAGAATAGGCCACAGAAGTTAGATTAAAAGTTAATATATTGTCATTTTGATCTTTCAGCATTGTTGTAATTTCACATTACGCCAGTGGAAATGCTGACGTAGCTTTCTGTCATAGTGTGCTATATTTCTATAACCGAGTTGCTAAACCACTTTGCAGTTGCCTCGCAGTTCTTCTTGTGTCTTTACCACTTGAAGGCCAAGTGTTCCATGCATATAACTTCCCGTGTCAACAACCATGAGCTCACACGGTCCATTTGAAGGCAGCACATATACCGGTCCATATCCCTTTAGTCTCTGCCAGATTGCTTTTATGTCATGCACGACTGTTATTTGCTCCCCTGTTCTGAACCTGATCATGTTTTTTGACCTTGCCGGTGTTTTAAGATGTTTTCGGAAATGTTTACGTCTGCCCCTTGAGTGTCCTTTCTTGACAGTCACATGCCTTACAAACAACCAGTGCTGGTGGTGTGCACAAGCGCTATAAACCATTTATCAATAAGTTCAAGTTTTATTTGGAAGAAAAAGCAGAATAACATATGCTTAAAGGCCAGAGGAGGTGAGGACCAGTCTAAAAAGATTTGGTAGATGAATAAGCCATTATTTTATCTTTTTTTCTTTTTTTTTTTTAGAAAAATAGAAGGAGTAGAAAAATGGTCTAAAAGGTGAAGGTCAAAAAGCTCTGCAATATTTGATTTTAATTGGATGCCTGGCCAAGACTGGGAGTGGAAAAAACAAGGTTTAGCAGAGAAGATAAGGGCAAAGTAAAGAGATTTCTCCAGAGACAGAGATCAAAACATAGACTTAAGATTCAGAATTACACACAGAACTACTGATTATCATTGATTTTGAAGCTCAATAATCAATTAATCTCACTTGCTGCAATGAATAGTTTAGAGCAGCCTCTTCTCCCTGCTGCACATGTTCACAATAGGGAGTAATCCCATGAAAAGGTCCAATAACCATCGTACTATTAAGCTCCCTGCGACTGCTCGAGCTGTTCTTTCACCACACCAGGTCTCTCCTCTTCTCTTTCCATAAAGACGATTTATGGCGCCTCACAAAGAAAAATGTGTTACGACCTTAATATGCAAAAACCTTCTCATTCCAACAACTCAAGGCTTACAGCACACGCTGCCATGATTTTACATTTTCATGTTCATCACACCACATTATGAAGACGGGAAGTGATGCCGCATACAAATCTGAAATCTGAACGGTGTGACAGATGGAATAATGGAGCGATTATTCTTCCTTTAACACATCATACAGTCGGTAATTTGACACATTTACACAATACCAAATCTCCGTGCCCCGTCCATGCATCTGAACTCCTCGTGACTCATTCATAATTCAAATCTGATCACGCAGACATGATACAAAATTACATTTTCAGAGGACATCAAAGTCCATAAATTCTTGCCTGAAACTTGTCTTTAGGAAAAGTTTCCCTCACTATCTGATTGACAGTTCTCTGTGCATCCATGAGTGAACTCTGTACAAATGAACTGCTAACAGCTTTTTCCAGAAGTACATGCCTCGACATTTGACCACCCGATTCTAAAAAGTTAATCTTTGAGTCCGTTTGTTAACATTTGTGCCAAATTTGAAAGGGTTCTCTCAAGGCACTCTCAAGATAACACATTCACAAGGCAAAGAAGTGACCTTTGCAGAGGGAATGTCCCAATCAGCTTTCTTTGACCCCCGTTCCTGATCCAATCTTTTTATAATTAAGTATCTGCCCATACCGAGCCCCGATCCAATACTTTTATTTCCTTAGATGAAAGAGCTATAAAAATGTTCACTGTGGTGTAGAGATAAAGAAGAAGAAAGAAGAACAGACTCCTGCTGTGAGGCTGCAGATACCTCTGAAAGAAGGAGAGGGACGGCACAGCTGCGACTGCTTCCGAAATGGAGGAAATGTCACCTGAAAAGGCGGTTTGATACCGTTAAGTACAGACTCATCTGCACAAACGTTGAGTGTCGAGTGTCATTGTTCCAGTCATGTTTATCTGATTTGGCCCCCACTAAAGTGTGTGTCTCTGTCTTTCCTGCAGTGCACCAGGAAAGACTAATGCCAATAAAAATCTGGCCTGGCATCGTATTAATATATATATCTATATATACAGTGTATATATAGATATATATATATATACATATCTATATATACATATGTATATATGTATAGATATATATATATCTATATATATATATATATAAAATATAGAAAAATGTCACATGGTAACTTCTCTGCTGTGCTGTATAAATAAAACCCACTTTTCAAGTGAAAAAAACAAACCTAACTGTCGGGTCTCTTGGTATTAGAATGATTAGTGTGTCAATGCATCTAAAAGTCAAACAAACTGTGAAGCAGTGCCGCGGTACATTGGCTGATTGAAAAGAATCCAAAAAGCTGGTGTTTGTCAGGCAAAGCAAACAGCTGAATTATTGTTTGTCGCCGGCTGAGAAACTCAAACACGCATCGCTCTATTTGGGGAGATGAGGACTTGACAATTTTAGAAGCAGATTTTAATATCGCTGCCAAGAGGTGATTGCTTCCCTTTTCACACAGCGTTATATGACTATAATCTGAAGCGACTGCTTCACATCCAATTTAGAGCTGAACATATACCAGAACATCAGTGACAGGATGCATTACTGCTGATGCTGCACTCATCCTTCTGTCTTAGGACACTGATAGAAGATCCATCTTATTCTGGCTCACCACTGATGTGCATTTTAAAATGTAGCCTACTTTGCAGATTATTTGACTGTGATACTGCAGTACAGCGAGCGTAAAGAAGGGACTCTTCTTTTTTTTTTTTCCTCCATAAACATCAGAAAAAAGCTTGTTTAAGTCAGACGGTGTTAGCAGATCGAGGAGACATGTATATACAGAGAGGGGGCAACTTATCTGCACTGTCAGGAGACTTGGCATTCAGAACCTGCCGCAGTTAAAATGTCAAACACCGACCAGGGAAAAGAAGCGGGAGCGAGACGACTGAGAGGAGGAGGAGGAGGAGGAGGAGGAGCAGCAGGAGAAGGAGGACAGCCAAGTGGTAAAAATTTACAGAGGTGAAACTCTCATGCCTGACCACGGCGCTCCACATTTCACGCACCCTGATGCTCTCACCTTCATGCCAAAACACAACACACAGGTATCTCTCTCTCTCTCTCTCATTCATGCATAGCCACATACTAAACCCTTGCTTTAATATCCTGTCATTTCCAGAAGAATTACCCAAACCCTACTTGCCTCTACAGGGCCTTTGTCTGTAATTGGACGAACTGTCCCCACTTAACTGGTCTCTCACACACACACACACAGGTTTACACAGTATTCTTAGGACACCGCCTAACCAAAAACATGAGAACCACAAGTTGAGAACAACATTTTTAACAACATTTTAATTACGAGGACATTTCTGTGTGTTTTACCTCAGTGATGCATTTTTATTTCTTTGTGTGTTTTGTGGAGAATGTGTTGATGAGGAAAAAACATGATCTTTTTCTAACCCTGACCAATGCCTCTTCTCCCACTTTATCCTCCACATGAGGGTCGCGGGGGTCGCTGGTGCCAATCCCAGCTGACATAGAGCGAAAAGGCGGGGTAGGGCCATGTAGAGACAAACAACCATCCACTCTCACATTCACAGTCAATTTAGAGTGTCCAATTTGCCTAATCCCCAAATCTGCATGTCTTTGGAGAAGAAATGGCTGTTCTTTTTAAATGTACATACATATATTAGAGATTGTCAACTTCACAATCAAAAGACAAGAACAAAAGTGTCTCACAACCGTAGTGGACCTGTGGTTGGCAAACCTGTGTGCCCACCATCCTACAGATAATCCAGCCTAATCCAGACATGTACATAGAAATCTTAGTTGTCCATTGAAACATCCAGAATTGCTTTACCCTTCGGCTGTGCGTTAAAGCATGGCACCGCAGCGTGGACCTCCTCGGACGACGCGCGTGCTTGGTCGATTCTCCGCCGTCGTTGACAGAGCCAGGTCTACGTCCTCAGCAGCAGTTCTATACTGTTTTATATTCACAAAGAGCGTTGTAGCCACCGACTCCGGCTGAATTCACACACAGCTGCACTACATCACTTTTGTCATTGCTATTTTTAGAACTGTGTGCCTTATTCGCTGTGTTGGTGACCACTGAGCTACAGTTACACTCTCAAAGAATCAAGAGTGCAGCTCATTCACCATGGAAGAGTAGAGTTCACCAGGTATTTAGAGCAGTATTATCGTGGTCTTATAGTATTGTGATATTTTAGCATAATTATATGCCGACATGAAGCCAGTGACCGTCCTCTCTCTAACAGACACAGGGAATACAATTATCTGTACTTCTACCCGCCATCCTCAGAGAATCATTACGTCATTAGGCTTTAAATGCAATTATACTTTAAAGAAGACAGATTTTTTGCCTTCAGCCTCTGACACACACTTCATTTTGTTTGAACGAGGGTTCACAAGAACAAAGAAAACAAAGGTTCTGATCACTTCCTCAGCTGCTCGCAGACCCTGGTGACTTTTTGCTCTTCTGAAATGACCTGTCGAGTAACCACCGAGAGCGCCAGTGTTTCCTGCGGCTTCATTTAACGCAGCGACTCTGTGGCAATTACAAGCTTTCAGCACAAAAACGTTAAGTCATTACATGCTTGCCTTCAGAAAGAAAGAAAAAAAACTGGGTTTCGGATAGAGAGCAACATGCTCAGTGCTGATTAGTAATGCTATTGTATGTATGTGTGTGAAGTGACTCCGTGTGGAGAGAGACACGGAGCATCTCTTTTCTCTTTTAACAACGTGTCATGAAAAGCATGAAATTAAAATTTTGTGGCAATGCTGCAGCAAACACCGTTCCAATCTCGCACATGAGCCGACAGCAGTGATTCTGTGATGCGCAGATTCGTCTTCTGTCGACATCCAATACACGAAGCAATTACAGACACAGACACACACTTCGCGCCCAGTAAACAAGACGGTACACAGGTGCGGATACGTTTGACATTGAAGCCAGTGTCTACTCTCAATCACACCGTGACACAGATTTCATCAACAGAGTTCAGTGATTGGTGCTTTACACAGTCTGACTTTTGCTCTGCTCACACTCACAAACACTGAGCATTATGTAAGACAGCGATCACACATTAAGATGCTCCTCAACTAAATGGTTTTGCTTTTTAAACCACTAACCGTTTTGGAAAACATTGAGTTAACGCTGGATACCAGGGGCCGGCCCGGAGATTATGAAGCATGATTACATAACAGTGACATCCACACTAATATAAAGAGATTAAAATAATACTCTGAGGCCCCAAGAGAGCGGAGCATCTGCCACATAGTCCAGCTATGATTAGACTAACTCATCCCTAATGATAAATTATAGATGAGAAATCCATTTTTGGTTCCGGCATCATCTAGCCAATAATTCTAAACATCTAGCCAATAATTCTAATTTGTTGTTTACGTCACTGCTCTGAGTGAACATCCTGCCAAGGAGGTAAAACACAGCAGGTTTGCTTTTAGCAAGATAAAGGGAAAAACTACTCAACAGATTTTCATGAAATGTTTTGGAAGGATTCATTATTATCAATTGGATTCTGGGCCAAACCAGATTAAAGGGGTTGGATCCACATGTTGACTTGGCTATGAAGGTAGACGGAATTTAATTAGGCTCTTTTTTAATGAAGCCGAACATGAACGGAGACATCAAGTAAACATCAGGCAGATAAAAACTCAATTATACAAAGTAACACACAGTACCACAGCTTTAGGTTGTGGTGGAAGTGTGGGCTTTACCACCAAGGAGGTTGTTTATGCCAGCATGTGTCTGTGTGTGAGCAGCATAACTTTAACAAAGTAGGAAGAACACAAAACGAGCACAAAGCACAATGAATTCCCTCTGAATATTGCAGTGAATGAGTTTCATTTGTAGCTTCCTCTGGAGATATACAGTACATCCATATGTGGTGCGTCTTTGATGAGTTTGTGTCTCATGCTCGTGAGTGATCATGAGGAGGAGGACACATAATGGTGTCCTCTGACTGCACAATTTGACGTTAAAGTGCTGTATGTGCATCAAATAATGTATAGGATAGCATTTCTGGCAACAGAGTGAAATATGGAGAATGTATGTGTAAGTGTCAGCTGGGATCGGCTCCAGCTCCCCACAACCCTCATGTGGAGGATAGGCGATGAATTCATGAATGTAAGTGTAAGTGTGACTCTTCCGTGGGCCTGACAAGATGGCGTGACCGTGATATTGCAGTTACCGGCGCGGCTTGCAGAGCAGATTGTTCTGAAATAAAAGTGCCACATTAACCTTCACGGTTCAACCGAATTCTCTAAAAGGTCACAGCAGATAAATAATCCCGATTCGACGGAATGGGGAACACCGTTCTGCAGGAATGCACAAACACAAACTCTGGCACATACACATGCACTGAAGGAGCAGTTGGCTGGGATGCAGAGACCCCGGTCACGCAGGCCCAGGTGGCAGTGCTGTAAAGTGACAATGTGATTTAAGTCCTGTGTCATTGTACGGTCTGTTATCTACCGCCGCTAACAGGGCCACGCCGATTTCGTCCGACAGCCAACAACTGCAGCTCAGGAGGTAGTGCTGATAACGGGGAGGTTCAGCTTGTGCAACTTCCAGGTGCAGTGTGCAATTACACGACTTTAAGCTGCTGTCAAATACACATCTATGGCTCAACACAGACATTTCATTGTCTTGTTATCTCGACTTTGTTATTGACTGAACTTTTTTCTCTGCTTACTAGTTATTTTCTCCTGTCTATGGTTCATGCGTTGTAGGGTAATACAGGAACGATCATCGGGCTGCAACTAACGTTTATTTTCATAATCAATGAATCTGTCAATTGTTTTCTCCATTAATAGATTCATCGTTTGATTGATTGATTGATTGATTGGTGTTCGTCAAACCTGGAAATGAGGATGTTCTCAAATGTCCCAAAATGATTCACTTTTAATGATTTCTTTGTTATCCAGAGCAAAGAATTCAAGAAAATACTCACATTTTAGAAGCTTAAACAAATGGGAATCTTGTTTTAATCATGAAAAAAGCTTCAAACCGATTCATCAATTATCAAAATAATTGTCGATTAATTTAATCAATTAATAATCGATTAATCAATTAATCGTTTCAGCTCTAAATCGACTACTTGTTTGGTCTGTAAGATGTCAGAAAGTCTTTCATCTATGTTTACCAAACCTGGAAATAATGATGCTCTTGAAAAAATATTCTTTATTACATGAAGCATGGAAACCAGAAAATATTCACTTTTAAGAAAAATCAGAGAGCTTGTTTTAATTATTTTAAAAAAACAACAACAAAAAAATAATCGTTACAGCCCTAAATGATTGGAGAGGATGAAGACGTGGAAAACGACAAACTCTCTGGCGACATTTGAATCAGGACGTCAAAGTGACCTTGGGCATCGAGATAAATCTGTCTCCTTGTCTGAAAAGACACAAACACGTGATATTTTTGAAGATCTACTTATTTCCAGGTTGACATTACACATACACATTTTAATAGTATGTTAACTTTGCAATAAACATACAAGGGACTTACTGTTTTTGTTCTTTCATAAATAATTTTCCCATGATGCCTCAATCACACTGACTTCAGAGGAACATTTCACTAAGAGAACATTTCCCCCAAATATGTTAAAACATCCATTTTAATTTTCTTCCAGCTCCATAAGGAATATGTTGCATTGCATGCAACAATAGAAACTGACCTCATGTCACACCACATGCCAATTGTAAGCCGATTTGTTTGTTCACTAAATATGTAACAAAAAAACAAAAAGGTCATGAAGCATTCTGTAAAATGCTTAACACTGACCTATTGATGTGCTCTTCACTCGTCAGTATCCATTAAAATGTAAATTGTAAAATTTGAAAAGAAAGAAAAGACAATGAGCATTTTTGTGTGTTTCCATCCGCTGCTGTTAAGTGAATATTGGGATTTAGTTGACTGAGATAAGCAGTCGGTGGTGCAAAGCTTCTAACTCAAAGCTCAGCTGCCCACATCATCAGTTGAACCCCCTCCATAGAGCACGTCAGCACCGACCTCTAACAACCTGTCACATAACAGATACAATACAAGATCCTGCTTCTCACCTTCAAAACTCTCCACAATCTTCCCCCCTCCTACTCATCTGACCTCCTTCATCCTCTCACTCCTTCTCACTGATGATCTCTCAGATCATCAGCTGCCCTCCAACTCACCACACCCTCTGCCTTTCTTGTTACCATGGGCTTTCAGCCACTCTCCCCGCCTCTGGAACTCTCTCCCACACGACATCCACAACATTGATTCCCTTCACACCTTTAAATCAAGACTCAAGACACTCCCCCTCTATGTTACCTACCTGATTTTTTAGTTTTTTTTTATTTTTAGCTTTGAATGTTGTATTTTTACTGCTTAAATTAAATGGATTATTATTCCTTTACTCGCTGAATCTCTTTCTATTCCCACGTAAAACGTTTGTACAATATTCAAATTTTCGGTGTTACTAGGGATGTCCCGATACAACGTTTTCACTTCAGATAAGATACCGATATTGCAGCCTTGAGTATTGGCCGATACTGAATGGGTTACATAAATTTCAACATAAGAATATTACATTTTTTGCCATGTTAATTTCATACAGTCTATGATTAATTTCAAAAGTACCAAGTGCTAGTGGGGGTGTTGTCAGAGCACCCGTGTTTAACAGGTAACAGCGTGTCTCCAGAGAACACCCCCCTTGTTTTCACTATTTTGGATTAACCCCACCCACACAGGGTGAGTGACTCGTCCCACTGGTAAACACGCAGAGAGATTTTAGAGGCAGTTCGATATAATCCGATACTCGATTTTGGCTGATATCAGATCAATATCCGATATCATTATCGGATCGGGGCATCCCTATGTGTTACTAATCAATATTACATATTAAGAAGGGCTAATAGGAACCTGACTAGTGTGGCACCATCTTCACCCTTCTTCCACCTTAAGGCGGAGTCTCCTTAAGTTTCATTTTCACACCCTTTAGATTCGGTTTTGAATTACTGCCTCGGGATTGTCCCACACACCATATGTCACGCAGCGACCGGTGAACACACAAACAAATGACAGGGTCAAGGCTAAATGAGCAGCTCTGGGAGAGTGTTTTGAAAGTGTGTAGCGTTGTTTTGCGCGGGGTAGGACGGAGAACACAAGATTTACAAGGTGTCGTGTTGCACTGCCCTTAACAAACATACCCAACATGGCTGAGTTGTATTAAAATCTACTGGTTTCAGACACACTGGCAGAGACAGACACACAGAGACAATCCTCTCGACGCTCATCTCATATTCATTAGCTGTGGTTCATTGTTACACACTAACTTTGGTCTCTGTTACTAATCAGCAATGACTGAAGCACTGCATTAGAGAATTATGTCCTTTAATAGGATTCTTCTCCCCAAGCATCCCTCCCTAATCCCATGTCTCTGTCTGTGCTTCCTGGATGTTCGGAAAAGCTGAGCCAAGCTGAACACAGACACTCTACATGAAATTCAGTGTTAACCCTGTGAGACAATGGAGCTGAAACGGAATGAATGTTGCACCTATTACCGTGCATGCTAATCTCCTTAAGATGTTAAAAGAGGTCTTGAGGACACGTAGGAGAGTCAGGCATGTGAAGCGCTTCGAAAAAATGAGCGGAGGTTCGCCTGGGAAATGAGGTTCATCCTAAACAATGGTGGGACTGAAGCCTGGCTCTCATAGTCATTAACCTGTCATTATCTCTGGGAAATGACAAAAGAAGGAAAGAGCAGATGGGTCCGTCTTTAAATGCTGTTGTAGAGTATTCTGTACCGAACATCAGTCCACAGCCGTGGTAGACTACAATAAAATCAATCATCAGTGACTTCTTTTCCTTATCTGCAGCTTAAACCATTTCACAAGTTTGCCAAGACGCTGTTAGAGCAGTTGTGAGTCCAGCTGCTACTAAGGGTTTTTAGCGAGACTGCCAGAATCGTGGTGCCTCATTAGCTAGATTTTCCCCAGACCAGCATTTTGCTGATGTCAATAACCCAGGCAGCGCAATTTTGAAGGCTCCACATTAAAGCTGCTTTTTAAAAGACTGTCTCCAGTGCTGTGTAGAGCCTCTTGAGAGGGCACGTTAAGTAAGTTACTTTGATAACGCCTCATGAAAGGGAGGATGTGAGACAAGGAAAGCCCAGAGCGCTGGGCAGACCATCAGCAATGATGAGGTCGATATTATAGCAGAGAACAGCAGAGAGAACGGTGTTGAATTTGTCAGTAATAAAGACTGAGTTCTTTTGAGAGATCTAATCATGCTGTGGCAAAAACAAAAGGAAGACTGTCTTCACTCACCTGTCTTTGCCTGTCTCCTTCTTGAAGACCGTGTCACAGTAGTTCATCCTTTCCTCTGTGGTGATGTAGATGCGTGCATGCGGGTAGTTCTCCACAGCCTGACGCAGCATGTTGTACACAATTCCCTTCCCATCCTTCCTCATGTTTCTCAGCGGCCCCCACACAACGTAGATGGTGTCATTGCCCTGCCCAAAGAAGTACTGGGGTTTCTGCAGCAGCAGGGGGACACTCGTATGGGAGACGACTCTCAGCGTCGTCCGGTGGCCCACATCGTGCTCAAATCCCCGAGTCGGCGCGTTGTTCATCCTCCAGATGCAGGGAGAACGATCGATCTGTGGGCCAGCACTTTGGCCCAACATCTGGCCAGAGCTGGACACAATGCTGCAGAGATCACAGTGCAGCTTCAGGGGCTAGAGGACAGAGAGACACAAGTGATTATTATAATAATTATTGTTATTATTATCATTATAATTTTGCAGGCGAGTTTGCATGTTCTCCCTGTTTTTGTGTGGGGATTATATCCAGGTTCTCTGATTTCTTCCCATAGTCCAAAAACATGCAATATGGGGGATTAGGTAATCTGGAAATTGACCATAGGTGTGAGAGTGGATGGTTGTCCCTGTGATGGACTGGCAATCTGTCTATGGCACAGCACCCCATGACCCTCATGTGGAGGATAAAGCGGTAGAAGATGGATGGATGGACCTTAGTGGTGGTGTTGTACTAAACTGTGTTGAGTACAAAACAAACAAAGTCCCTTAATTAGTTGTTGGCATAATACAATAACTGTATATCAGAGCAAAATAAACATTTTCTTTGAACATTTCCGGCTCCAGCTGGCTTCTCCCATATCTCGTCAATGCAGTAAGACATTTATCTATTCACTTTTCTCCATTTTAAAACTACAGACTGCGCTGAGCTACTTTTTGTCCCAGTGGTTGTTCTGGCACAAGCATTCACTGAATTTGACACAAAAACAAATTACTTTAGCAACTGTTTGATTGTTTGATAAAAAAAGATTTTGAGGCTGAGTTGACAGGATTGTGATAAGGATTTGCTGGGCAGCAGCAGGATGAATTAAGCCTCCAAATTAGTCTGTTGCATAGCAACTGAATTACACTATATGGTATCCTCTTTCTATGGAACTATCTCTTTGCAAACTTTCTGAAAACATAACATGTATGTTAATAAGACAGTAGCAACGCATCTTAAAGGATCTGGACAAAGAAGCAGTTTCTTCTGCTGCTGAAAGAACTGCTTGGTGCTTCCTTGGTGGAGCCTCTCATCTACGATGCTGGTAAAAACTTGACTGAATGTTATGGTTAAATTAATAACTATTTACTTAAGACACTGTGAGCATCACTTTAAACAACTTATTGAAGCAGCAGCCACAGGCGTCAGTCCAGACCAGGGACCGTGACTCGTATCAGTCGTCCATGTCGCCAAGTTTATTGTACAAAGATTTAAAGCTTTAAAGCTTTTTAGCTTTAAAGCTTTGTACAATAAACTTGGCTTAAGGTTTAAACAGAAGAGCCTGCCCTTACAGTACACTCTTCCACAGTAAGTGCAACTATCTCCAATAGTATTGATAATTATTGATATTAATAACTAGTACAGCTAGTATCTTAACAATGCCATCTCTAGTCATACTTTATGTTTATATCACACAATGAGCTTTTGCTTAAATAAATCATACACTAATGAAAACTATACAAACAAATGCAAAAAGTGCTGAAATTATTGTGAGAAAACAAAATGCAGATAAAATTGTATCAACACCTGGAGACATACACACGGTGGTGTAGTGGTTAGCACTCTCGCCTTGCAGCGAGAAGACCCGGGTTCGAGCCCCGGTTGGAACAAGGGCCTTTCTGTATGGAGTTTGCATGTTCTCCCCGTGTGCGTGGGTTCTCTCCGGGTTCTCCGGCTTCCTCCCACAGTCCAAAAACATGCAATGTGGGGATTAGGTAAATTGGACACTCTAAATTGACCATAGGAGTGAGTGTGAGAGTGAATGGTTGTTTGTCTCTAGTTGTGTGTGGCCCTGCGATGGACTGGCGAACTGTCCAGGGTGTACCCGCCTATCGCCCGATGTAGCTGAGATTGGCACAGCACCCCCCGCGACCCTCTGGCGGAGGATAAAGCGGTTGAGATGATGAATGAATGAATGAATGAATGACCTGGAGACGTGAAGTCTGGGTCAATTGTCAACTTGTGTGTTTTACAGTTAAGAGTTGAATGATTAGGGAGCACATCACAGTGTTCAGCAAGATAACACAAATATTAACTTGTTCTACATACTCGTCTAAGATGAATTCAAAAGGTGGGAGTATTCCAGAAGCTCTGCTTCCTCTGAAATGTCATTAAATCCATCCATCCATCCATTTTCAACCGCTTTATCCTCCACAGGTGGGTCGCGGGGGGCGATGGACAGTTCGCCAGTCCATCGCAGGGACACGTATAGAGACAAAAAAACATTCAACCATTCACTCTCACTCTCACTGTCAATATAACTAATCCCCATATTGCATGTTTTTGGACCATGGGAGGAAGCTGGAGAAAACCCACGCACACACGGGGAGAACATGCAATCTCCATGCAGAAAGACCCTTGTTCCAACTGGGGCTCAAACCCGGGTCTTTTTGCCGCAAAGGCAAGAGTGCTAACCACTACACCAACCGTGTGGCCCATGTCATAAAATAAATGGTCAAATATGTACAGTTATATTGACATTTCATTACTAAAGGTGCGGTAGAACGCAATCAGCTATATGACTCGTTTGTTCAGAATCAGCTGTTCAGCACAGTATAGCTTTTTTTACTGCGGTGAGCGAGACGTTGATTTGATAAAAGGCAAAATAAGTGCGTCTGAAATGAGCTTCCCCCTGTTTCAAAGACCAGCAACTGCCACGGGAGTATTCATAGTAAGTTAACTTAATTACATTTCAATTAAGATTTTTTTAATGCTGAATAATAACCCCTGAATGTGGTTTTCCAAGATACTTCCCCTCGTGTTTCTTATGGCGTTTTACTTTGTAATATACTTTATATGAGTGCAATAATATTAAAGTGAGGTTCTGGCGAGCCAATTTGTGTGATCAGAACATAAAATAAAATGCATTTGGTAATAAGCTATAAAGAATATCCATTGATGTTTTACAGACCTATATAATTTTCTTTTATTTCCTGAGATGAATGTCACCGTGCCAAGAACTAACATTGATTAGGTTAATTGAATATGGAACCTCAGAGTTACAGCAGCAGAGACGTAGAGCAACAATGCGGAGCAGAGAACTGAGGAGGTTATGTCATTTATCTTAATGTTAATTATATTCCACTGCAGTCGCGGGATTTGCTGGGCCCTTCTGTGCTACGCTGTGTTGAAACAAATGAGAGATCTATCTAATAACGGCTTGATGAGATTGAACTTGCTTAATTGGATGCGTTAGGAAAAAGAAAGCCTCGTGTCAGGACAAGGTCTCGTTTGATCATTTGTTAAATGGAGAGTAACTGTAATGTCACTGGTGTGAATAAAAGTGAGGACTGAACTTAACTAGTTATTTTTTAACTTGTAATTGCAGTTTGAAACGAGGCAATTAGCAAACCGCTACGGCTGGAAATTAGAACGTATGTAATACAAGACAAGTCCTGCAGCATATTTATTTCTATAATTTAAACAGTCGTCAAGGTTTTGTAATAATTCGATTATTCTCTGCCAATTAAAAATGTAATATATGTGCAGGAAAAAAATTAAACTGAATTCACCTTTTTATGCCCAAGTTGGGGCTTCTTATCTGAGAAGTCAAGCATAACATTCAGCCACTAAAAGTAATTTTTCTGTTCAGGAATGCAGAAAGAAAGTAAATAACTATAATTTGACATGTTAATCAAGAAATAGTAATGTGCTTTAATATTTGTTTCTGGGTTTTTTTTAAAAATTCATGGATTATAATAATTACATGTATAGCCTATATGCAGTGCTCTCCTATAGTGAGGACAATTCCTTTTATTTTTGCCATAGACTGAAAACATGTGGCTTTGACATCAAAAGATAAATATGAGATTTCAGCTTTTACTTCCAGGTATTCACATCTGGATCTGATACACAACATAGAAGATAGCACCTTTTGTTTTTCATGTGAGCAAAAGCATTGGAACATGTGACTGACAGGTGTGCTGCGTTGCCCAGGCGTGTCCTATTACATGGTTTATTCAAACAATAAACAGCGCTGAATGTCTCCGCTCAGTTTCAGATTGGGGAGGATAGATTCTGCATGTGCAGACTGCATTTAGAAGCGGATCCAACATGAAAACCAGAGAGCTGTCTATGGGTGAAAAACAAGCAAATGTGAATTTGAGAGAAGATGGGAAATCAATCAGAGCCATTGCATTTGGAATGTCCTGAAGAAGAAAGAAACCACTGGTGTACTCAGCAACAGATGTCGAACAGATAGACCAAGGAAAACATCAGCAGTTGATGACAGATACATTGTGAGAGCTGTAAAGAAAGACCCTTAAAAAACTTAATAAACCTAAAACCTTCCCCTTCTTGCCCCTGATGAACTCCTTTGTGTGTTTGGGCTCATCTTGCTGCATGATGAAGGATCTCCCGATCAGTTTGGTTGCATTTTTCTTTAAATTGACAGACAAAATGTCAAACCCACATGTTTTCAGTCCATGGCAAAAATCAAGGCATTGGGCTCTATACATATATACTGTATATAGTTAGACTAAAATTGAGCTGCCGACAAAAAGCCCATGAATATTACATTCTGTAAATCAATAAAATGTTATGGCCCCCACTCAACTGTGATTCACATTTCAGTTTCATATTCACGACGGAGCCGTTTCAGCGTGACTCGCTGTAATCGTACACAGAGTGTTTTTTATAATCCCAATAAATGTGGCTCTCTCTGATAAGTACAAAATCACTCAGCAAAGCCTCACATTTTAATGCCCAAGTGTGTTCAAAATAAAGTGGGTTATTTACGAAAAAAATTCCGGGGACATGGTCCTCATTAAATAACAGCAACGGGACGTGAACTTCACCCCGGTGTTTACTAAAATGCTCTTAACGCGATTAATTAATGAGCAAGAATTGTTACATCAAAGTCGCAGTTTTTATGATGCCTCTGCGGGTACGTAGAAATCCCAATGTTTAAAAATGAATTGATTAGCTGTAGCTGTCTGCATGGTCAGAATGATTCATTACAAATGCCCCATTTGGGGCAGAACCATTGAACTACGGACAAGAAAAATAAAGTTTATGTGTGGGAAAGATTTTATTTGATAAAAAAAAAAAACTAGGAAAAATAAATGTAACCCAATTGCAGAGTTGATAAAAAATGCTATTTAATTAGGATTAGGATAATGATGAAGAAAATTGAGTAGGTTTTTTGTGTACTTGTACTTTATTTTTAGAATGTGTCACGTTGTATGTTTTTTCTGGAGGTACTACACTTCGCTACGTTTTAAATCACAACTGTTACTGAGTAAAAACATGTTGGCCTGAATAAAAAAAATAAGAATAATTTATGCACCGGAAACTTTGATAGTGAGTGAGTGAGAAAGTTAAAGCATTTATGACCTTTGACCCATTTTGACTGCTACATTATGTGTTTACATATTTTATTTTGTCAGCACTTTAACATTAAAGGGTTGCCTTTAATTAAAAACGATTCACGTGAGATTTGTCTCCCCTTTGTACTACACAAGGAAGAACACCAGCCTTGTAAAAAAAAAGTAACATTTTACAAGCTACTTTATTTACTTAAACTTGAGTACATTTTCAGACCAGTACTTTTACTTACTTAAGTAAAATGTTATCAAAAATAGTGGTACTTTTATTTGAGTAGAAAACTTTGGTACTCTTTCCACCTCTGCATATACTATACAGTATATTTTAATTTTATTATTATCATTGGAACCTCAGTGTTGAATCTGTGTTTGGAAGCTACTGGGATTTTAAAGCCTTTGATGAGGCACCACTGAGGCTTCCTTGCAACTGATTTACATATCACTGAAGCCTTGACTCGACTTTACTCCTCCACTTTTTAATGGCGTGACCAGATCATGTCCAGAAAAATCTTTAAGGAAAAATTAGGGAAGCCTTCAAATACAAATATTAAGGATAATAACAGTAACGGTAGGTGAAGAGCTGGTACACACACACCAATCATCAATCCGGAAGATTATGCACTGAAATCATCCAGGAATTGAAACGCCGCTGAATAATGCATACATATCAAAGGGTCTGTGCATTCTCAGGTCTAAACGAAAATATGGAGTTTCTGTCTCCAGAGTGACAAACCAGAGACATGAATGTAAACTGCCACAAGACATATTTTCTATTTCTCCTGAAAAGCCGAGCGGGAGCCATTAATCACATCTGGAGACAGACTCAATCAAAAGAAGAAAATGCGGCAGGCTACTTCCGTGGCTACAGGGTTTTCTGTATTGTACATGCTCTGCCAGAGGTTAATAACACCTCAAATGACGGCTCACTGTGGATCAGAGCAAGAATGCCTTGCTCTCCAGGAGAAAAATATTAGTGCTACCTCAGGTGTTGCCGTGTGCTTAGCAGAGCCTGACGACTCACATGGCAGGATTTCACTACAGACATAATCACGTACAACACCCGGCACAGGAGGATCATCTTGACCCAGAGCTCCACAACTCTGTCAATCCTTTGTTAGAGATTTCAGGAGCGTGACAAACACTTTTATGTTATGGCCAATCACAGCCACCCTCTGATTTGCTATAGAAAACTCACTAGTGGGATAACGTAGGCCACAAAGAGGCCTAATTCTGCAGCAACAGCCAGTCCTGTGCCACGATTTACATAAATTGCCATGAGGAGAGTGATTTACATAGGCTTGTCTGAAGGAAAAAGGTGTAAGATGTGATTGCCTCTGGGCTCATGTTGTGTGGATGGAACTCTCCAAAGGCAGAGGATGATGTTTCCCATTAATCTGCCAATTTCAGCCAGCAGAATATAGAGTATCCACTTCTCATGAAGCACCAATGGATCCATCACGATTTCAGCGCATGCACAATGAAAACCATTACCTGTCAGCTGGAGATTCTGCATGCACGGCTGCAAGCAAAATGTGTGATTTTCCTGTGTGCCTACTTAAGATCCACCAATGTTTTTGCTGGCTGCCTTCCAAAACAACAAATACACTGCTTCTTTTTTTTGTTTTTTTTTTACATTTTAATGTGGTGGGAATTAAAATGCTTTGATTTTTTCAATTTCCATAAACTGTGGAGGGAATAGGCAACACAGAGCTGTTTGAAGGAAGGATGAAGAATAGGTTCATGGACCTGGTTGGTTGAATTTACGAAGAAATACTGTATGCAAGAGACATCAATGAGCCAATTGTAGATCTATCACAGAGGACCTGCTGTAAAACATTTACCAAAACCCTCCAGGGCTTTTTTTACGACTGTATCTTCTGAATATGACTTCACTATCATGGCGAAGTCGTGTAATAAAAGATGAAGTCTACTGGTTTCCAGCACGATGTTTGAGAATCCTCTCTTTGAGAAGCCTTGGTCTTGACCCAACTGATTCAAATCACTTCAGACCCATTTCCAAGAGTTTTTATTGAACATTTTCAAAAAACAGCCTGGGTTCAGGGGACATAGACAGCTGTCCTAAAGAGTGACAAATGACCTCTGTATTGTGGACGCTGTCAAATGCTTTATTTCAATGTTCTTATCTGCAGACCAGATCAAAATACCGCGTTACCACGCAATGTCGTAGGAACACGTGGATTTCCCCGAGCCAATCGGCAGCGATCCAGCTCCGTCACAGAAAGTGCCGTTGTAAAATTTGACCAATCAGCAGAGGCCTGCGATGCTCAAAAGTTCAGGGCTGGTACGGTCATACAGCTTGGTCTTCTGCTAGACAGGGGTCCCCAAGGATCAGGATTGGGAGACACTGTTCTAGTGATGTTCCACTTTCACTTTATTTGTCTTTTTCTTGTTTATTCTACATTTTAACTTCAGACGGGCAAGGAATCATATTATGGTACCTTCATGGACCTTGATTTTCTACATGAAAATAGAAAAAAACACTCTAACACACTAATTTCCAAGTATTTCCATAAGTGCCCTGTCACAGGTTAAAGTGCTATGCAGACGACACACAGATTTACCTTCCCTGAAGTCCCTGTAATCCTAAGAATTAGGGACCAACTTGCTCATATTTTTCTTCATTTTAACAAAGACAAGACAAAGACCTTCAGTTTTCAATTTACACCACTGCTCCTAATCCAAATCTCAATCACCTTATGGCAACATGAAACCACAGGCAAAGAACATGGACGGTATAGTTAATGATTTTCAGTAGGAACTTCTTGACTTCTATTTTTTAGGGTTCAAATGTTCAAACCACATGTTTCCTCTCACCTGAGTTAGACATGTCTGCACTAATATCATCCAGGCAAGAATAGAGTAAGTGCCTCTAAAGTTCCACTTATTAACACGTTCAAAATAAAACAAGAACATCTCAGTCCTTGCATTTGTACAAACTCTCTCCATATTTCAGAGCAAACATCAAAATCACTCTAGCTGACACCAATATATTTATATCTCAGAACATCTCACCCCATACAGCACTGCCAGACACCTCAGATCCTCCCACCATGAAACGCTGGCTGTGGGTTATTGGGAAAATCGACGAGGACCTGGCTCCGTCACACAGACTGATGCTGTTTATTTCCCTTGACACATCGTAGGAATTCAACCTTCAAATAATGTCGCCGAGATTATTTTGACAGGGTGAACGTCACCCCTGTCGTAGCCTGCATTGGCATTGGCACTTTTCCTACGCTGTGTTACTTTAACCCTTTAACACCTAAGCCTCAAAATGTCCGTCTGGACTTTTTTTTTGTGCTTATTTTAAACATAAAAGGGCCAGAAAATGTCCTGTGAGTCAGTGACGATGTTTGAGACTATAAAGCTGCACCACAAACAAAGCGATATCTTTTCATTTTAAACAACGGAATATAGATTGTAACACCTTGCTCCATCTGCTCATGTAGGCCCATGTTGTGGATGTGTTTGCTGACACGTACAGTACATCATGTGTACGTACTTAACGTCCCTCACCTTCTGAGATGCTGGATCCTTGGAGATGCTGATGTAGCCCAGGTGAGGCTTGTGGCTGCTTAACGCCTGACCGAAAACAGGCGGCAGGAGGAAATACGGGTTCTCCGAATGTTTCACCACGACCACGAAGAGCGACACCGCCACGATCAGACAGGTGGCGATCAAGGACTTCCTCTGTGGAGGGAGGGAGAGAGAGAGAGTGCACTTATGACAAGTCGGACAAATGCAGAAAGACGTCGTAAAATGAACCAGAGCATTCAAGCAAATGCCATCACTTTGTTTCCTTATTGTCAGTGGTTTAATTGGTTGAAGAGAAAACCCAACAGCATCAGTATAGATCTGCCAGCAGCTACTACTGCTGCTGCTGACAAATACTGAGCCGGCACGGCAGCAAATTTAGTGTGTAATAAAAAGTTATACAGCATACTGAATAAAAACAACACATATCACGTGTAAGAGCAAATAAACTGTATAACAACCAGGCTAGAAAACTAAGATGAGAGTGTGCACCAATATAATAAGTACGGCTGTTCAATGAAAGGAAAACGTGCTATATGCCATAACACTGCAGACGCATTATTTCCATTCCAACATGTGAAAATAAAATTTGAACAAAAACACAAACGCCACAAATTGTTGAAATTTGAAATAAATGTAAACACATTCGGTCCATGACCTTTTTAACCTTTTCACTGGCAGTAAAAAAAAAAGCACTCTTTGAGGTGTGACACTCCATGTGTTTACTCTCAATGTCTAACTTTAGACGTGTAAACTGTTTCTGACAAAACGTACAGTTTACAATTTGAACGATTTACGATCATCATTTTAACTTATTTCTCAAGAGCAAAAATCCTTTTTTTTAATGATCTGACAATTATCATGATAATTATCATCTACTGACATTTTATCACTTGCCACTCTCCAGCACTATCCCCGTTTATACAAAGCTCTTGGCACAAACACATCTACAGTCTTTGCAAATATGCCGACATTGACATATCATGCAGCCCTAACGATAGACTGCATCTTTTCGAGCATTTCTCTCGCTGGTGTGTCATTATTTCAAATGAAACACAGAAAAGTGTTTGTTTGGAGGTAAGAGGTATCACAGTCTGGCAGAAAGAGCTGAGACTGATGAATAATGGATAAGAGATGGAGGACGAGCAAAGGTCTCACAGAGGAGAGGCTATTGGCAGGGCAGAGCTGGAGATCAATGCAGAGAAGAGAGAAAGAGTCAGACAGAGATGAAATCTGTGGTGTGCAACGACATCTCACAGCCTGAGGTGATGATAGATTTCAGTGAAGTCAGAGAGTTTTCTTTTTTTTTCGTAGGAAACTTCAATAACATGCTGCTAATCTAACAGACAACGGTGGTATTTTGCAGATTCTTTGAAGCTATCTGATAGCGAGAAGATTGGATGTAGCCACACGTCTCCATGAAGCCCCCACAGCCAAAGTGCCTGCACCACCATGAGCTCTGATCTGCAACATCAAACGTCCCACAGGAGCAGCTGGAGGCTTTGCTGCACAGAGACAAGATCAAACATGGGCAGAGGGGGGGTGGGGTGGATGAAAAGACAGTGACCATTTGCTGCCCTGACAAGCCTATCACATTTTACCAATCGCATGTAAATTGCATCACACATCATTTCATGGCATTACTGCCCTTCTTTAATCACGAGCGAAGGGGACTCCACTTTGATCTCGTGTGAAACAGCGCAAAGGAGACAAATGAGAAAATCTCTGTTGCCACTTCGTACTTCAAAAAATGACAAATATCCTCTCTTCTTCCTCCCTTTCCCTGACAGGAGAGTCCGTCTTTTCAATGCCACTTTGGAGGGGGAAAAACAAATGGCAAGTCAGTTTCTGAAAATGTGCTGTTATAGCTACTCATCAAGAAACCCATCCCTTATAAAGCGATGCAGCGGTTCTTTCTACAGGACTGTTAAAAACCTGGACTCAGACTGCAGCACTGCAACATCCATCTGCTCTCATGAGGACAGAACATTTCCTTGTCTCCTTCAACCCTCAGTCCGACTACAAATCACAGGGGAAATGATGTGTCAAAGTCTGGAGGCAATCGGGGGTGTGTGTGTGTGTGTGGGGGGCGGGGGTGTGGGTGTAACGGGGCGCTGAACCTCCACATGCTCCAGTGTCAGACTCACAACTGCAGCTTCATTCTTTCATCACTCAGTGTGATCACAAGTCGGCCTGTTGAGGCACTTGACAGATTTGACACCGTTCAGCCCTGGTGTTAACATCCGTCCTGAGTGACAGCTCAAAGCACGCGTCTGAACACTCCCGGTCCATCCTGAGATCGCCTCCCCCACAGCCCCCACACCCCCGCATGCACTTTTCTAATGGTTAACGTCATATTTCATGTTACAGAAGCGCGAGTAGTACGTTGATTCTCTCAGTTTGTCTCATCTCTCTGACAATAAACAAACACAGAGTGTTTTCTATGAAGTGAAGACTCATTGAAAGACTCGTTTTTTCACACAAAAACAGAGCAATATTTCTAACGTTTTGGCAAAACTTGCAGGTGAGTCTATTGAAGGGTGTTTTGAGCTCATAATATAGTCTCTTGAAATCCCATTTTTCTCGTGAAATCTCATACAGCGAGACTCTACTTTGAGGAAGATGCCTGAAAAGCATTTCACATTTCTATGGTTTGGGAACGGTGATCTCCATTGCCGCTACTGCTGTTGCTGTGATGGTTTTCAACAGACGATACAACATACCATCTTGTCTGAAAATGCTATGTGTGGAAATAAAAAAATGTTTTTTCAGAATGAAGGTGTCTCCATTACCAGTTTTTTAATTGCGATGTTCAGGTTTTGCACATTTCTAGTTTTCACCCGAGATGCATTCAGTGTAGATTTGGTGTGAACAGTGGTCTGAACAAGGCCAGTGATGGTGTGGGGAACATTAAGCAGCATTAACACCAGCAGAGATGCAGCACAGTGGATGTCAGGCTTCAATATTAAAGCTGTCAGTCAATGTTAAAACATTTTGCCTGAGGAATAAGACTCCATATGCATCTGCAATGACCTTGTTTGTGACCATCAAATTAGACAGTGATGGCCATAAACTTAAGTACCACTTATGGTTAGAGTCCCAGGATGTTTCATTTCACACACACACACACAGAGAACTGAAAGAAAAAAAGAAAAATCTTTAAGGAGCTATTTTTAAAAGGTGCAAAAACCTACTCTGAGCAGATATTGATCTCAGTCCACAGGCAGACTGTGGGATTATTGGGACTCAGGACACAAGGGAGCCATAATTTTCCCCGGGTCTCTGCTGCAGTGTGACCAGATTACATATGTGAGGAGAAATGTCATTCATGGCCACAACTGTCACAATAGCCAGTGTTGGAATGTAACAAAATAGTTAAAGTCAAGGGTGTGAAATGTCACATCATGTTACTCTTATTCTCAGTGGTAATGTTGTATTGAAATGTCTTTCAATAGCACAAATAACAGCTAAATAAATGTTAAAGACTGTAGTAGAAAGATATCAGTGCCTATATCGGACATAAACATGTGGTATCACACCGTACTCATTAAAGTAAAAGATGGCCGTGTTTCCTACACATGTTAAGTAAGATTATGTGACGTTTTGCTGCTCTTTCCTGCTCCGAAACCTTCAGAGACCATCTGCAATTTGACTAAAGATTACTTTTCTGCATCAATCGCTGCAGCACTTTTCCTACTTAATGTACAGCAAATAGGCAATGAACTTCCAAATAACAGAATAATCAGCAAGTTGCACTCTGTTCATTTGTGTGACGAATGAAAGCTCGAAACAAATGACTTGTTTATTTCCCCCATTTATGACGTGCGATCAAAGTGTTCACCTCCGCCGGGCTTTATCCGGGCATGCAGAGAATACCATTTCCCCCCACAATGACTACCGTTCCAGCTCGGTGACGACAGGGCCACACTGAAGTTCAATCCAAAAAGCTAATCGCGACGGGTATTGGAATAATGAAATGCTCAACCTGAAGAAAATGGCTCATGAAAAAACATATCTGGAAGCTATTGTCAAGTGTCTCCGGGGCAAAAAAGACAAATAATGAAAATTACATTTGCAATGCAAAAACACTACCTGCCTGGTACCTGATTCTTGCCTCCACGATTCACTGAGCAGTTAAAATTCAATTTCAATTAAGGTATTTGAGAAAATATTTACCGCCTCTTTCCCTCCCTCCCACGTCCTTCTCCTCTTTCTTCAAGCATTAGTCCTTTCATGGGTGCTACGACTGAGACATGAACACAGAGCGACCCTGAGAGTTTGGTCCAGAAACATCACTTTATTCTTGTCACATTTCCCGCAAAGGTCTCACTGCAGACGTCCTGCAGGACTTAAAAAAGAAAAGCAAAGGAAAAAACTTTTTCCCGGAAAGAGGAAAAGGAGGATTGACTCATTGCAGCTGGTAACACAGTCACGCACAAGTTCTAACTTCCACCCACCAGGAGCCACAAGAACTATGAAAGAGAATGAATGCAATTTGTCCAAGTTACTGCATTTATATTAGGTTCATTACTACATGAATAATTTCATTCATGAGCTATTTACACACGTCTGTTTGTTTTCCTTCACTTCCCAGTGACAGGAAGTATTCAGATCCTTTGACTGTGTAAAAGTTCAAAAAAAGTTCAATAACAAGTCAAACTTGTGGGAATCCTCTGGTAAATATTTAGTATTTGAGAATCATCAGCCGTGTGAAGGTCTGCAGGCCGATGGCTTCAGTACTGGCTGTCCACTCCAGCCAATTATAATCCAGATATAATCCTTCAACGTCACTATCTAATCCTCAGATGCTGTAATGTCCACAGTCTGTAACCTTGACCATGTTGGTCCCCACGTGGTTCATTCCACATCCTCTCCCCTTTCATTCTTCCCTCAACTCGACTGTACACAAAGGAAATGAAGGGACATTTTCAAAATGTGTTCTTTAAATCAGGAATTATCCCAAAATCAGCCTCGATACGATTTGTTTTGATAAAAGATAAAAGAGGGTTTCAATTCATTCTACACCCAGTACGTTTACATGACATCAGAAAAAACATGATCGCGTCTCGGTCTCCTCTAAGCTTCAGCCTTGTTTTTGGGAAGACTAAGAGGAGCTGATGTTAGTGACTAAAGTCGCAGGGAGGACAATATCACGTGATGTGGCACTAAATCAAATCTCACAGGGAGTCAAATTACTACCGCATGTTTACCTCCAGTCCGGCCAAAGTCAGACTCGCGCTGACCCGAACCAGCCTCACCCAGGCCGGTGAGTTTGTTGGACTGATGAGTAGAGTGATTTTATGCTCTGTCAGCTTGAAGAATTAAACCTATTTAACTCTGAATGGTGCAACATGCTGACAAACTGGCTTTCTACTAACAAGCTGAAAGGGGACGCATGGACACACTCCACAGTCCAAGTGACCGGTGTAGTCAAGTTACAATCACTATGTGTGGACTATCACACAGACGGATATACACAGACAGACAGACATACATATATATATATATATATATATATATATATATATATATATATATATATATATACATATATATATACATAGATAATGAAAATATTACAGATGCCAACTGCCGTATAACACCAACAGCAAACAACAATCAAAGATGAAACCATCTCATCTGAGTTTGAAGAATTTAGTCTTAAAAGGAAAATGTGACTCTAAGGTGAGGGATGTTTTTTTCTATTTTAACAGCTCATTATCTCTTTTCTATGAAAGACAATCTACGAAATGACGAGTGACTGCAGCGGCCTGATCACAAATAGCATGACAATGTGCGTTTTCCTTTTTTAAGTTAAGTTAAACTTAGCTGCAGAAGTGTGTTTACGTTCACTACTCAAAAGCAGGAGGTTGAAAGACAGCTGATCCCCACTGAGCCCAGCAGAGGGGGCAGTCACCTCACACAGCTGAGGGACCACTGACGATGGAGTTCACACCCTCATCGTCTGAAGCCATGGATGTGAACAGTTGCTCTTCATATATTCACTCTCTTTACAGAACATTGATCAGCCCGATTCCAAACAAACCACCTGCTTTATTTACGTTTTACTTTAAGAGTGTTTGTTTCTCCATCTGTCTTGAAATCCCTTTCTGATATTGCTCGGCAAAGATTCAACATGACACAAAGACCCAGGCACTTATTCCTTTTCTCTGCTTTGGAATCCAAAAGTGTTGTTTTTTTTGTTTTTGTTTTTGTTTTTTAAAGACATGTGACACAACCAGAATTGTTTACAATCCATATTTTAATGGAAACATTGAGGGTGTGAGCATCTTCAACATCACAGCCACACATCATCAAGAGGACCAAAGCCACTCAAGAGGACCTGAAACACAATGAAATTAAAGCACTGTCAGTGATTCACTGATGTACACACACACACATATGCAAAAGATGTTTTTGAATATTGATAAATAAAATGCATATTTTGATGTGATCATTTCCAAGTTTTTATGTTTTGTTCCGTTGCAAAATGAGAATGTGTTTGGTCTGTTGAATTTAAGTTTAAGTGTTAATTAGTTAAGTGTGACTGATTCATCAGCCAAATTATGTCCTTACCTTAAAATTATGTGCAACTTTTTTTTTTTATCTAAGTTTATTTTGAAAAGTTTTATTTTTTCAATCATTAATTTAGAAAAAATGAACAATGCACTGCAGACGCATAACAGACCATGAGCATTGTTCAATAAATGTTTTGCTTATTAGTTTTATTTTATAATTAGCTGGAGGGAAAAAATGGTCATCAGCTGCCCTCACTTCATGAGATTAGCATTGGTCAGAAAAATCCGTATCAGTCGACCTCTGGTATGACACTACATAAACTACATGATCAATACATTGATGAAAACAATGTAAAACCAAACTCTTTGTCGTGTATCTGCCACTGGAGATTTCTTACATACAGTATTTACAGGTTTGTAACTACTGTGTGCAACAACATTAGTTAATCACCATAATGGATTTCTTATTCAATTATCACATCAGCAAGAAAGTGTCTGTATTAGCCAGGCTTTTAATTTGAAGGATGAGCCTAAATCATATCTTCCAGACAGTGTAGTGAGTTTATCACTGAATATTTCTGAATATCTCTGTCGGGGGAAACTTCGTCTACTAATGAAAATCACATGAAATGAACGCGAGCGTGGAGCTTATACAGTGAGATGTTATTTCCCAGTATTCCAGTTGATATCAGTACTGTAATAGTACTGTAAATGACATATATGGTGACAGATAATTATACATACTGGTCACTTCTGCATTCAAGTCCAGTCTCCGGTGTTTTATTTGAAAGGACATCTAAGGAAATGAATCCATATCTCATGTTGATGGATCGTTAAATCCCCAGTACAGAATCTCTATCGCCCCCTGTGGACTAGTAAGTTTTGTGTTGTTACTACTGGAGTCTTTTACTGTAGCATTACTTATCCACACATGCAGGCATAAGAAGAAGCTCAGTCATGACACAAACACAGAGAGCGCTGTGGGGAACTGAGATGTGACACAGACATGCTTTTATATTTAAGAGTTACGCACGACAGGTTTATATCTATCAATTTAGATTTGATATTAAAGGGTCAAGTCCCTGCTTAGAGCAATAATATCCATTTCACAATTTCTATAAACTAAACTAAATCAGTGGGTGTCAAACTCAAATGACCTGGGGGTCAACGAGCGTTTATTCTGGTCAAAAGGGGCCAGTCTGGAGAATAAAAGTGTGAAAAAACAACTTTGTGGTAGCAAGTGGACAACATGTGCAACACAGTCTGGCGTCATGATATCGCATTGAAGTTATCCATGATGATATTTCACAGAATTTCAAAGTAAAAGGGCTTGTTTTGTTGTGGAACGATGTACACTTCACAATAAAAAAATATATTTATATTTATGGCGCAAAATAAATCTATTACTATCAAAAACAGATGGAAATAAACCAAAGAAATTAAGTAAATAACATGAACAACTGTAACTAAAACAAGCTTAAATATATGTAACGTGATGATTGCAGCCTCAGCCACACGCTGCTGATCCAATGCTGCTGCCCTTGGCGCCTGGGACTTCTGTTGTGTCACCGTTGTCAATGAAATGAAATGAAAATCCTTCAATCCAGGTCAAATAAGCACTAATCTGCTCTGTTGATATGATTTAGAATCAAGCATCGCTCGAGCAAATTCAAGTTTTAATCAGTGGATATGGATATGTTACGCGCGTGTGTGTGTGTGTCAGCACACGTGCACTGACACTGGGTCAACAGTCAATAGGATGAAACATTCTTCACTAGTTTTCCTTCCAGACTGACGAACCTTTAGGGGTGAGTGGTAAGAAAAGCCCCCCCACAGGAGCATATGTCCACAGATGCAGTTCGGTGAAGCTCTGCTGCCTCGGCTGAGAATCGCTCACTCGACAGAGTGAAGAATTTGTTAAAACGTGAAAAAAACAAGACAAGGAAGAGCTGTTCTTTGGGAGACTTTAAGAGGATGTGAGCGGGGAAATGTCTGCATGAGCAGAAACGCAGCATATGGAGATTTTACATGTGACTGGTCGTGCTCACAGCTCTCAGAACAAGTGTTTCTCCTGTACGGCTGTTTGATCTGACTATTCTCATGTAGATAATGTGACCCACTGCTGCAAAATACACCGACAAAGTTACTAAAGTACCCGTTTTATTTTGTACAGTTCAGGAAATAAGGAAACTTACTTTTTACATTTCCACAAATATTACTTTTTATTTTAATGGAGGCCTAATAACGTCAACTGATGGTGGTTTTAAGTGTAATGCACAACATAATTAACTATTAATCTAGAGCTGCAACTAACAATTGTTTTCATAATCGATTAATCAATTAATTGTAAAATATCAGAAAACCTTAAAAAATGTTGATCTGTGTTTGTCAAACCTGGAAATCAACAATGTTCTCAAATGTCTTGTTTTTTCCACAAACCAAAATGATTCACTTTTAATGATTTCTTTGTTGAAATGAAGAAAATACTCACATTACCGTAATTACGCGACGGTTTGTGCTATCAGAGAAGTTCCAATGGTTTCTGAAAGCTGAGAAGGTGCAAGTCAAATCCAACGTGTGGATATTATGGTAATTTCACTGTTTTTGGACATTGTGACAAACTCAACTCAAACAAATGTTATTTTATAGTGTAAAAAATGTCAATTTTATCATGCAAAATCTGGTGTTCATGTACTACAGTGGGGCTTCTGTTTTGTTTTTTAATAAAACTTTTTGTTTTTCTTCATTTAAAATTGTTAATACACTATTTTAACATCCAGTAAATGGTAAATCACTTACTCACAGGACATTTTCTGGCCCTTTTATGGTTAAAATAAGCAAAGCAAAGTGCAGATGGACATTTTGAGAATTAGGTGTGCAATAAAAAATGTACTTTATAACTATTTTATGACTATTTCTAAATATATGGAATTGTTGAATTTATACATTTCTTACAATTTTATTCAAAGTCTGTTTAAGGTGGGGTGGTCTTCTTAACAGATGCTTTAGTTTAAGTTTTCTAACCATTTTAATATAATAAACTAACGCATTTATCTCACATAAAACCAACCGGAGTCAAAAATCAGAACCAGACATTGTCATTACAGATGCAGGGATTAAGTTTATACCGGATTTCATAATACCAATTGCATTTCCACAGCTCAGGACATTTTCCAGATCAATTACAAATCTAATACCAGTGCTGGTATATCGACAGTGTCTCGTGGCATTCAGCCAGCCACAGGAAATGAACTCTGTAGAAATAGAACAAGAACAAATGAGGTTTTATCATATTGTAACATCTGAGTTTTTAAGTGTTGGGCTGTTGCAGATGGCTGATGATCAGGGAGACAACAGTGATCTTTTAGAGGCATCACAACAACATGACTTATAAGGGTAATAATAAATAATGTTTAAATATCTGGACATGTGTCATAATATTCATTCCAACTTGATTTTACCCAAGGCTTAATGCAGTCAAGCTGAAGCTCCGTGCATCTGGAAAGTCAATGATGAGTTGTCTTAATAACTAACTAACATAATAAACATCCCTAACATCCAACGCTGTATTTCTGTATAAAAACAGTCTCCATGTTTCCTTGTGTATGAAGGACGGAGGACGGGGGGAGGTTTTACTGCTGAGGAAAACACTGACCACAGAAAATCCATTTCAATTTGCCAAATGCCAAAGCTGGATTACTGACATTTAGCAAGTGATGTTTCCCCTGAAACTCAGTGTTTTCAGTCCATAAGTCCATAACAGAGCTATGGACTCATTGATAGTGATTACACACAGCATGGATCCTCACATAGAGACGTTTCAGTTTACACACGACTGTGTTAATACCGGCGCACACTCGAGAGTCTTAAAGGATTTGACGGGAAAGACAAAGAGAGGCATTTCACCATTTTCCTGAATGTGCACATATACACAGACTTTACCTCACGTGGATATCTTTAAGTTACAAAAGCAGTTTGAACCGAGCAGGATTATTTGTGATTCCTTCAGTGACTGCGACTTTGAAAGGATGGTGTGATCTTTTCAACCCGACTGAAGTGGACGAGGGAAGAAGAAACAGCTCACACTGTAAGCAAAGCACTTGACCGATTAACCGACCGATCCAACGTTAAGGACGCACTACACAACTTTGACAGTCTTTGCTGATTTTGAAAGGACCTGGAGTTCACACTAACCGCAGAATGGCTGAAAAACTGGGGATCACAGAGTCAAACTCTTACGAGAGCGTCAGTTTAGAGGGTAAACAAACATCGGCGTCCTCGTTTTGATATTCACGCTATTACTTCCTGTCGTCTCCACCGTGTTGCAGCTGGGTCGGTAATCGGTACACACTACCCGACTGCATCCGCTCAACACATTAGTGCTGACTCTGCACAGGTCAGCACTAGTGAATCGTGGGTAAAATCTGGCAAAAGATCTCGTCGTGGGTCCCCAGCTTTCGACGGATAGCTACGTCAAATAATCCATGAAGATAAGGGACATGCTCCAAGTGATATTGATAATGCTAAGCTAATAATGTAATTAGCACTAAACAGAAAGTAAAGCTGAGGCTTATTGGAATGTCATTTTGACACATTTATGAATGTGACATGAAGAAAAACAAAGGATTAAGAGGCGGATTATTGTCATAAGATCAGAAGCGTTATTAGAATGAATCCTCGTCTGTCTGCAACATAGTTCTCCAAAGGTTTCTTTCAGAATATTTCAGTCTACAAACAACATACCGACACACCAACAGAGAAACTGTCATTTTTGGAGCCATATCATATATCATATTCACAACTGAACCCTCAGAGGTCATCGTGTGACCTGACCAAATCAGGCCATCACCTGCATCAAGCTCCTGAAATAGTGTTAGACTTCATGTCCCAAACCAGACAGAAAGATACATGTATTAGTCCTCATAGAAGAACTGGTTTTGCAGCACAGTCACGAGGCAATTCAAAAAATATCATACAGAGAAGAAAAACCCTGATAACATCAGCAGGACTCAGAGCTCGCTCCAGGCATAAACAAACTAACTGCCTGTTAAGGGGCCCCTGTGGCAACTAGAAGACCCACATAAAGCCTGAAATGGGCTAATATATTATATTATGTCAAGTGCAGTCAAAAGTGTTGAAAAAACAATATTCGGTTAATGTTCTGACCAGTTAATGTTCCCGCTTTCATCAACTCCCGCTGTCTATGACAGAGCAACACAGCTGTGACTAATGACAAAGATAATGGCTGCGTTAAATGTACATTATATGTGTGCTAATGATCAAGCATCAACAAAAGTCAATAGTCTTAATGGCGCCAAGGTGGGAGAGGGGCCCCAAATTAAAATCTGCTAAGAGCTCCATTAAAACTTGGACCAGTACCTGCCAGGGTTGTTTCTAAACACATCTTTGACCTACATCATTAATGGAGTGCCCCTTTAGTTGGCATCTTTTTAAGATACTTCATTATTTGTTTCAGTCCATTTTCAAGCAAAAATGATCTTTTCCTGAATGATTAATGAGGAGTCTCAGGACCTGAGCCAAAAACCTATTCTAATGATAGGAGGAGGTTACGTGGCAATGAGCATGGCCAAGCATAATAAACTCACCTCTCATCTTCCTGAAATATATAAATATTATAAACCATGTCTCAGTGAGGGCTGAGTGGTTGTGAATAAATATCTAATTGCGATGATTCTTGACAGGATTTGCGATCGCAGGTATTATTATCTTTATTCTCATTTTCATCCGCAAAACATATTTAACCCTTTAACACCTACGCCTCAAAATGTCTGTCTGGACTTTTTTGCTTATTTTAACCATAATAGGGCCAGAAAATGTCCAGTGTGCAAATTTGAAATTTAAACATATAAAAATAACATTTAGTTTGAGTTTTTGGCTCAATGTCCAAAAACAGGCCAAAAAAATAGAAACTATGTACAGGCGTTTCCCCAACTCGCTCCTCTCTGGTGACAAAGATGCTGATTTTCCGGCTTCCTGCAACAGCGCAAGTGAAATTACCGTAATAACCACACATTGGCTTTGAAGTGCAACTTCTCAGCTTTCAGAAACTGTTGGTATTTTTCCGATACCACAAACCGCCACGTAATTACGGTAACAGCGCAAAGTGCGCTTGCGCAAACGCGTCATCGGCGATACACTCTGTGTTAAAGGGTTAAAATGATCACTGTGTGATGTTTGTGCAGACCTGCGGGAAACAAAGATGTTCTCTTCAGTCTGTAGATGTGTACAGGTCAAGACAATAATAATCTAAAATGATATTTTGACACACATTTTGAAACTGCAGCAGACTGTATTGCGATTTCGATCAAATTTGGATGAATAAAGCGGTAGAAGACGGACAGATGTTCAGCCCTAGTCTCACGGGGCAAAGAAAAGTCCAAGCAGCAGAGATTTTCAATCACAAAAACAGTGAAATGATGTGCCAGCATGACTGTTTGTTTTTCATTTATCTCTCAGATTTGTTTGTGAAGCTTCTCCAGGAGCTTGAATCAGAGCATTATGAAAAACATGACGACAAATGCAGCCAAGGCCACTCAACAGCCCACTGTTCACAGAGGAGTGTGCAGACTCTAATCGTAGTCAGTGGATAGTCAGTGGCTCTGGGGTGCTGCTGTTGGAAAAGCCAAAGTCTGAGAGGTGCGAGCAGTGTCAGAGTCAGCCTGGTTTCAAATGTATCGCAAATAATAACCACATTTTCAGATATTCTGTAAAAGAAAATGATTGAAAAATATAAAGTGTGGGTCGAGGCTAAAGAGGGATAAGAAGGTGCAACGTGATGATGTAAATAAATGGTGGAATGTTGTGGTTTCCTTGTTAATCCACACATTCCTCCTCTTGTCCGCCATTCTGCCATTTTTCTATTGCAATAAAAGCTGGAAGCTTACAGAAGAGTATTACAGCCACATGTAAGAAAAGAAAGAGAAAGAAAAACAGCATGAATTCTGAGATTAAAAACATTATTAAAAATGTTTACATGGGGCCCTAATGCTCTTCTGTAGGAGCAGGAGTGATGTTCCAGTCGCGTGATTTGTAAACATCATCCTTTTTTCCTGCTTCTTGACATTTTTATCCGATACTTCAAGATTTGTTTCTATTTTCTTGCGTCTGTTCAGTCCATTCAGATGTATGATGCGCAAAGGGGGCCAAGGAAATCTGGATTCACACAGCAACTACAAAAACCACCCGTGACAACTTTAACAACAACAACAACAACAACAGCAGCAATACTGTATTACTGTGTGTTTGGTGGTGTCATTTTGAACCACTGCCCATTTCCTCTTTTTTTTATAATGACCACAACAGGAATTCCAGGGCACGGGCGAGCATAAATGCAAATAGGGGATCATATTTCCTGACTCCACTTTATTTAATGCCCTCACTTAACTGCCAGGGTCTATTTGTGTCTCTCAGCCTCTTCAGTTCATAAAGGCATTCAGCCTCCCTGTGCTGGCGCCCCAAGCACTGCCAGGCTGCCACCAGGGATAATAATGCAGGCACTGAAACCTTTTATTAGATGGCTTGGTCAAGAGCCCTCAGGAAAGGGGCCAATACTGTGACCACTCCCACTGAGCACATCACTGACTTGATAGCATGAGCTGACACTCCAATAAAGGGGAGCTAAGGGCAGAGAGTGCATCATATTTGTCAGAGACGTCTGATGGTGAATTTGTCATCTGCAATTTTGCAACAGGATGAAAATGAACCCAAACTTGTCAAGACAGTAAATACATTACTACCTAGTTTCTTTTTCAGAAGATCACGAGCAGAGTGCTGAGAGCTGAAGGCAAGCCGCATAAAATTTGAGCCGTGACTCGGGGTTACAAACAGACGCGATCTTGCCATCTCGTTATCTGGGAAAGCTGCTGAAATATACACCTGTGTAAAAGTGACATGGCCATGAGACTGAGGACAGTCTGCACTTCTCCACCAACGCCTTTGCTGCATTGGTTTTTTGAATTTTCGGGTTTCATAAATAACTTTCTGGAAGTTGTAATCCAAGACATCTATGATACACGAATGTACACGATAATCAGGCTTAAATCAGGCCAGTATTAACACAGTATACTGTATTTCCCCATATTGATAGATATCAACATTTATCAGAATGTATTCTTTTGCTGATACTGGCAGTTTGATCAGCATTAGAAGTAGAGCTCACAGACACTGACTGACAGTTGTTTCTTTATCATTATGATTCTATAGGACTTTGCATTTCTGAAGCACATACGAGTCAATGGAGAGTATAACTCTGTATCAAACATGGCCTCTGTTGTCCGCGATGTCTCTTCTGGGACTTTGGTTCACCTCTGTGCCACTGAGCAGTAAGGTCTTGCCAGGAGTACATCAAACTCTCTGCCTTTGCCAAAGGGGTGTTCGCCAAATGTAATCCAGCGAGAGCTGAAACAGCCTCAAATGAATCCAACTGGCTCCGAGTTCTATGACTATGTAAGTGTTTCATGTTGGGAAATGAACACAAACCTGTGGACGTACATGTTTGTAAAAGTTGAAGAGACAGCCTGGAGACTGCGGTTACTATTTTTAATATTGCATTTTGTCATATACAACCTTCTCTCTGTGAAACATACGCTTGATGGTATTAAAGGCACAAGTGATCAAATAATAAATTAGTAAATGGAGAGAGAATGGCCTTTTTTAGGCCTGTAACTAACTAACTAGTTATTGACTAATCTTAGAAGATTGGATTAGACTAATCTAGAGATCAGCTTCTTATTTATCACCTTACAATTTGGGAGATTGCAATTACAGCAGTGAGCAGTGGAAATCATCATTATGATCCACTAACGGTCTACATGATCCAAAAAAATGGAACATAAGGAAACAATTCTCACATTTAAGAAGCCAACATCGTTTCTGATCGACCTGATTGATCAAACAATCATATCAGTTCTAACCTGTTCATGGAGTAACATTCAAACGCTAAGGCAAATGCCTGCATGTTGCTAGATAAATCATAGTCAAGTGATTCATCTTTGGACAAAAACAACATCAAAATGTAACAGGTATTTTGCATTTTGCCTCATTTCATTCGGGAAGAAATTGTGCCGTTTTCTTCAGTTCTCAGAGTCACAAAATGACCAGCTGATTAATCAGCAAATGTTGGTTTTACTGGCACCTTGGAGAAATTTCAATTCCCTACACCGCCATCAGGCAGACATGCATAAATATAAGACAGATGGTTCAATGGAGCCAGCAGACGACATCCCATTCCACACAGAGTAAGCAGCCATTCCTTCATACATACGCAGCGTTAGACCATCCGGTACTTGTCATTTCCACACTGCAGTAGGTTGGCAAATCTCCACTTGAATCAAGTACGAACCCAAAACTAGTCAGCCAAACAACCGTCGAGGACGGATGAAGCCATCTGACTGCCAACCATGTGATGTCTCACAGACACTCAGTCACTCAAGTTTTTATCTACGAGTGGGAGATCATGTCAGAGTTTAACTGGTCCGACTTTATCCTGAAAGAGTGTGAGACCTTTTAATCTCTGAAGAACTTCCTTTCTACAAGTGAGTGTGTATCATGACCAGAAACAGTGGTCCACTGTTGGGTGATGAAGAATGACAGTCCCCTGTAAGCCTGGTAAACGTGTATGTGTGTGTTTTGGTATTTGTAACCTATTTTCTGGCATAAACACTGACCTTGTCAGAGCCAGTAGTCTTGATGAAGCCCAAAGCCTGGTCCTAATATGGCAGAACTTCCTTCGCTGAGGAACTGGTTGGGTTTAAGGTTAACATTTGAATTGTGATTAAGGCATTAACTGGTTATGGTTAAGGTTAGTGATAAGGCCTTGTGTCACTTGGTCTGAAACTTCACTAAAAGTATTTCTGTTTTTCAGTATCTATGCAGTGGTTTGTAATGCGAAAGGAAAACCTAACCTAAAACAAAAAGTGTACTTAGTAAAGGCTGACTCTGAAGTTGTTTAGAAACTGCAATTACATAAGAGGACAATTTCAGAGGCACGTGCCATTTTGTCTCTCTCATTATAACCTGGAAGATTTGTCTTTGTCACTTTGTCCAAATCAGGGTGAAGAGGGAACAGACACAAGATTAAACTGCCAAGAAAAGTTCAGTGACTACCTGAACAACATGACTGACAACACATCAAGTGAGGTCAAGTCAAGCTTTCTGTCCTCCCAGATGTTGATAAGATCAGCCAGCTGGCCCACTTACTACTACAACTGCTGTGGTGTGGATTAACGCCAGATCTGGAGGGAGGTTATCACCCGTAGTTACCACTGTGGATATGCTAAACTCTCCCACTAGTTTCTCCTGCAGTGTATGTGTGTGTGTGTGGTTGTATAACAGATGTAGGTTACATTACCATAATAAAGCAGCCACATGTATAAATGGTCTCCTGCTGGCTCAACAGGATTTAAAGAATTGATGGGAACAGCCGAGCAAAAGACAAATATTCTTGGCTTTGTTTTGAACAGCAGAAGCAGTTTTGACCCACAAAGCCCTATAGACTTACTGTACTCTAACTACTCTGCACCACACAGCAGACGTGCCGTTAGAAACTAGTTGATGAACGTCGTAAACTAATAATAACCAGTGTTGTGCTCAACACGTCACTTCCACTGTCACCAAAGGACCAAAAACGTACAAGTAATTTGTCTCTACCCTCAGATTAAACCAAATTTATTTGGTTAGATTTATTAAAAAAACACAGACTACAGTACTAGACTCACTTTGCTGCGTTAAACTGTAGTTTCTGATTGACTGACAACAGTGTGGAGGACAGACAATGTCTGGACAGAAGAAAGTGTCACTCAACATCTTCCTGTCACGCAAAAGTAGACTTTTCAACTCGTGGACATCATCATATTTTGTCACATAGTGTGGTCGTTTGGCACCGTCTTCATCCTCACCTGTCAGAACAAAACATCTTCTCCCTCTTCCTACTTCAATCACCACCTCCAGCTCAAATTGTTCAAATTTTTCAGCAACTTCATCAAATCCAACCGTCCACTACCATAACAAAGACAAAGCAGCAATCACATACGAGCTGACAGGCCGACAGAAGGGTAAACTGACTAGCTGGAGGACAGTGTGTGGATGGTTACCACGGAGATGAGTGGACGGGAAACTGTAAAACAATGGATTCCATAATAGAAAAGAAAGAGAAAACAAATGGCACAAAAAAGGGATATCCAAGAATGGATTTGATAACACTCTGAATATGAACCCGAATCTCTGTCTACTAACTAACTCTAGCAGGACACTTTTTATGACCCTGCATTCTGCTGTAACACAATCACACGGGACCATGGGATTCAGAGAAGTGCCAATTATGCCTGAAACTCATACCAACTGGGACACTCCCTGCATTCCCCAAAGCTGTTAACACATGCAACGCACAAAGATGACTGTGTCTTTACCTAAACATGCATGCATTCATAGGAAATCGTGTTTCTGTTTGTGTGACCCATCACAAAAGACTTGCTACTCTGATCTTGTTCTGTCATTGGTGAGAAAAGAGAGGCGAGCTGTTCCTGATATTGGTAAAGACAACAGTGGTCTACCGGCCAGTTGCCTTCATTTTTGCCACAGTGTCATACAAGTACACGCAAATGCCATTTTTGAATAAAATCCATCACAACTGAGGCTAAAGTTTGTTCATTTAGGAAAAGAGCAAAAACTGCAGAGTTGCAGTGGGACATGAGCAACACGAGCGGCCATTCCTCTGCTATGTCCTCTAAAACAAACGGTGGATTCACTGCAAAATTCCGCACGCCCTCAGCTGACGTCTGACTGATGCAGATTGAAAACCGAGACTTCATTACATTTCCCACAGCTTGACACGTCATAAATAAACGCCTAGTTACATCCATGCGGTCTCAAGGCATTTTAATTAGTAAATAAACCCCCTCAGCATCATCAGTTTCATTTATGAGGAAAAGAAAAGCAGATAACAGCAAAAGTGTTTGCATATGTCGTTGCTGTGGATCAGAAGTACTGTTTCCTGTCATTTTAAGGCTAAATGTCAAATTATTCAACTATATAACAGCTGGAAGAAGCTAGAAGTTCTCATATGTGAGGAACCAGAAATCTCTGCGCCTGTTCACATAATAGAGTCAATTACATAACCAAGTCTTTTGAAGATTTTTATCAGGGAACAGGTAAAAACTTTCTCATTTCTCTGTTCAATCACTGACAATCTTTTGGTGAAGGTAACCACTCTGGTATAAATTGTATCTACAGAGTATGTGAGGTCCAGAGAAATGACACCAAAACAAATGAAAACTGATGCTGTTACTTCATTTTTACAAGCATTCATCTACTACTGGTGAATCATTAACATCCCTAGTTAGCACTGTCGCTCTCTGCCTGCACGACCGCTTTTCAACTATTCTTTACTTCCATGACGGTCAGCTTTTTGTGAGCCCTCAGATTGTGGCTGGACAATCACACTGTACAAGCAACTTTGACTCTTATTCATACCGTGTGTTTCCAAAACTTCCTGTTGTTTTGCAGTGTAGACCGTTGTTGCCAATGCCGGCAGCTTGGTGGAGCAGCCAGTGGGCGGTACCTCCTCGAGTCATTACGATACGATACGTGATACATGGTGAACGATACCAATAATATCACGATACAACCATTCTGACAATATCTGTCAAACTGAAGAAAACAAAACGTCTGTGAAAATTATACTGGAATAGGAATAGAAATAAATACATTTCCTTAGTCTATATTGATATTTTGCAATAAATATAAGATGTTAATTAAAGAATAAGTGAGCAAAAAGTGAAAGAAACTCAAATTCTTAATGGACAGGAAAGACAAACACATTGGTTGTTTTTGTTTATATATTGTTTTTTTTTGAATAAACAATAACACTACCTACCCCAGCTTTAAAGGTCCAGTGTGTAAGTAACATTTGGGTGAAGTTATTTTCATGTGGTAGAAAATGTAAAGCTAGTAAGTAAGTAATTATACTCAGTGTTATCATCAGAGTTTTGATGATAAGACTTGGAATAGAGAGGAATATTCAGCTCCAACATGACATGCGGCTACATTTTAAATAAAGAACACATCCTTATTATACACACAAGGATTTGAACCAGTGACCTTCCAGTTACAAGCCCAATTCCTTTCCTTTTTCACAGTACTGCTCATGTCAACATTCAGAATTTGAACAAAGGTAATATGATGAACCTTTTAAATCCTTCTTTTAAAAAAAACAAAAGTTCCTAAATGCCTCATATCACAGTTACACCTGAAGTGTCATGGAGGATGTTGGCCTGCTGCAGCTGCATCTGTCCACAAACAAACAAACAAACAAACACAGGCCCAGAGGGAGAGAGAGAAACCTGGTTTTCTCAGCACAGACCAGAACCTCACATTCACACATTCACTCATTCACTCACTCACTCATTCATGGTCCAACAAAGGTTTGATTTACCTCCCTGTTCACTGAGCTTCCTGGTCACACATTCACATCAGCACCCACGCAGCAGTGACCGCAGGCACGAACACAGCATGAGATTCTTCTTTTTATTTACCTTTTGTTTTTGAACACTGATGAAGAGATAGAGAGAGATAGAGATAGAGAGAGAGAGAGAGAGAGAGAGAGAGAGAGACACTTACCTTCCACATCCAGGCCATCCTTATTCCTACGCAAACAATGGTGGACCGCTTGCTTCCGTCAGCCCCCACAAGATGTTCACCGCGTCACCGCTTCTGAGCGCGTGTGTTCACGCGTGCATCGTCACAGTCAGGAGCAGACGCGTGGATGAAATGTGATTTTCTTCCTGAATATTGGAGTGAACCGTTATTCGTTATCCTCTCTGTGGCCTTTTTTTTTTTTTTTTTCTTCCACGCAGCTGCCGGGACCAGGAGCGACGCCACGCTGCTTATTGGTCAACACACACGCACAGTCCCGCCCCCTGAGCAGTCACGTGATCCCTACCGGTTTCTTGCAGACTTTAATTTAATACTTTTGGGTCCCCAGACATTTTTTGGTGTGTTTTTGTATTTTCTTTTGGCTGTGTTCATGCAAATGGCTTAAACATTGGGCAAGGTGCTGTATTATGGGCTAAATATTGATATTTCTACTTCTTTAATACATGAGGCAATCTGTGTCCCAAATGCATTTTTTTTTATTTCTATTTTTTATTTTTAAATGTATTCCTTGGTGTTGAAATCCCTTCAAAATTATTTGTGTGTATATGTGTGTGTGTGTGTCTTTCGTGTGTCCACGAATGGGATGGAAAATAATCAACTTTTTGTGTTTCAAAATAAATTTAAAAATAGGGCAATTTACTCACAAAATCTGGAATTTATGGGGTTAAAAATCTGAAAATACAAAATACAAAATACATGTTATGTATGGTAAGGATTGAAGTTAATGATGGCATTCATAAAAAAAAAAATGGTAAAATAGATTAATACCTAATACTTTCTATACATTTTTTGTGTCGAAGGGACTCAGGGGGAGCACTTTTTTAAGGGAGCCTCAAGGATTAAGTAAAAGAATAGTAGGAAATATAACAAAACAATAACATAACAGCAATAACAAAACTCACCACCTCTCCTCCCACTTTCTCTAAACTGTCAAAGTTGTTTTTCAGGGTAACAGATTAGGTTGGGCCTGCCATAATGTTTTATCGTTTGAATGGAGATGTCAAGATGGAAGGAGGAAGAGTGACTTACAACCACACCAAGTTCAACCAGTTCACTATGTATCACAAACACAGTATCACAAACACAAGATATGAATCAAACAACTAGTGATTATTATCAAAATGGATTATTCTGTCGATTATTTTCTCGATTAATCCTTTGGTCCATAAGGTCCTTAAATAAAATAAAATAAAATAAAATAAAATAAAATAAAATAAAATAAAATAAAATAAAATAAAATAAAATAAAAAAAAATTAAATTAAATTAAATTAAATTAAATTAAATTAAATTAAATTAAATTAAATTAAATTAAATTAAACTGATATGTGTAACATTTGAACAATATTTTTTTGTTTTTTTGTGTGACCCCGCCTTTCACCCCATGTCAGCTGGGACTGGCACCAGCCCTCCCGTGACCCTCATATGGAGGATAAAGTGGTACGATGGATGTTTGGATGGATGGATGAAGCCATAGTTACGTTTTGTTGGAGGACAGTCTCCTTCTGCTGGCTGAAGACCTCTTGCCTGGGGTCAGGGCTTTTTTTCCCCACACGTGGCTAGAACATGCGTCTCCTATCTGTCTCCTGTGTTCCTGAGTCTCACGCCAACCTGTTTCCAGAGCTCGTCAACCAGTGGCATGCCGTCCACAAAGGCCTCAACGCAATAAATCTGGCTTTAACCGTTCTCCTTTCAGTGTCTGCATTTGAATTCTGCAAAAAAAATACATCACAATTCACCTAGAGCTAAAAGCCTGTCGAAAAAGATATGTTTTTATATGATTTATTTTGCCTGCTGGAAATCATTATTAATATTAGAAGAAGAAATAGAAAAATCTCAATTAATACCATCAAGATTCCAGAAATGTTGTCATCGCCTATGGGCCCTAGAATAAATTTGGTTAATTATTCTTTTGAAAAACATGATAATAACAGAGAACGATCCCCTCATGTTCTGGCCAGAAACTCTCTGGGTTTTTTAATTTCAGTCTGTAACTCATTTGTAAAAAACTGTGCATCTTTGGAAGCACAGACAGACAGACAGACAGACAGACAGACACACAGAGCCACCGAAAACAGTAGTTCACTCCCACTCCGTGGGGTGAAGTAACAATCCAACTCACACCATCAAGTTCACAGAGATTGTAAAGTGACCAGGAAAGCCACTCACTACGTGCTGCCATCGGTGTTTTTAACGACTATGTTGTACTTTATAATATTTTACTGTGCATCGTATAATATTCCCACAACACTCCTATAGAACAGATCCCACACTGCACATTTTCTGTCCTCTTTATTGCAGTTGTGTGGAGAGTCACAACAAGACTGTCAAAGTTGTTGTTTTTTCCTGAAAATAATTACTTTTCTTCCTGGTTGCCTTCTGCCTTTAGACATGATTGTTTAACGTTCACCCAGAACCACAGCAGAAAGTAACAAATACTACAACGATGCCATTCTGTCATCAGCAGTTTCACCAGAACATTTGTTTTTAATTCATCCTAATGATGTGTGCCAGAAGAGAATGAATAGAATACAATAGAAATAAAGTATTTCTATTCTATTCTATTCTATTCTATGACAATACAGAAGAGAGTGAGTGATTCATTCTCAATTCCATCTAATTTTCCTCCTGAGCATTTTTAAATCTGCCAACTTTAAAGACGAGGGGATTCCTGTTCTTAGCTGAGCGACTAAATAGCCCCTGACTTCTTGATAAGTTTGCTATGACACACGATTCAGCACGGTATTTATGCTCGTTTCAACAAAATTAATGTTTGCCAGTTTTCTTTAAATCCAACCCGTAACTTGATTCTAATTGTGTTCATGCTGCACGACAGGGATGGTGATGAAGCTAAAAGGAGTATTTAAAAAAAATCAACTCGTTAATTATCTTACAGACACAAAAACAAACCATTGCAATGAAAATGAAATGTGAAAAATAAGTGAACTTTACTCTGGTCTGTCCATGTTCCTGTGAAGGAGCTAAATGTGTGACAATCAAATACATTTATAGAAAACTCCTTAACAAAATGGAAATGTTGTGATAAACATTCTGTAAAAGGGACGCGATACTATGGTATAATATCATAATTACTTCTATAGTAATCACCAAGTAATAACTTAAGAACAATGGGGAAAAGTGTGTTGAACATGAATTTCAACAATAATGATACGATAATTACCTTTTCTTATTTCCATACAGTTTCATGTGAAAGTATCAAACTGATGGAAAACTAGTTCATGGAAACTGCATAGTATTACTGTGTCTAACATAGAATAAAATAAAATAAAAATAGAATAGAATAGAATAGAATAGAATAGAATAGAATAGAATAGAATAGAATAGAATACATCTTTCAGAAAATAACATGGATTTGTAAAAGCAAAACAGAAAAACATACAAAGAGAGCAAGATACGACATATTTGCTTGCTTTATCCTCCACATGAGGCTCGCTGTGCCAATCTTAGCTGACATATAGGGCGATAGGTGGGGTCACATCCTAGACAGGACGCCAGTCCATCACAGGGACATATAGAGACAAACAACCATCCACGCTCACACTCACACTTACGGTCAATTTAGAGGGTCCAATTTACCTAATCCCCAAATCTGTAGGTTTTAGGAGGAAACATGCAAACTCCATGCAGAAAGTTCCTGTGTCCTGTGTCCTGTGTCCTCTGTCCTCTGTCCTGTGTCCTCTGTGCTGTGTCCTGTGTCCTGTGTTCTCCATCGATATTCAGGCGCTGCCTTTGCCCGTACACAAGGTTGTAATTGGGTTCAGCTGCAGTCTGCTCACACATGACATGGCATTTGCAGGAAAAAGCACGTCCAGTTGGGTTTGAAAATGAAAGAAACCAATCTTACAAACAAAAACAAAAACATTTGAAATTTGAATCTGTGATCACTGATTAGGTAACAAGCATGAATGCACTGATGCAAACACACACACATACAGTAGACAAACAGGTCTGCTGCTGGTACACATCACTGTTTGTCAGCGCACTGATTAAACCTTTTCAGGAGATTTTTCTTTTGAATCTTGCCTTGTGTGCAGCAGGTCCTCTCACAAAATCAATACCTCTGTTTGGGGTTATCACCAAATCTCTCTCTCTCTTTGACTCGCCTCTTTTAAAGCTTTTCAAACAGTGCATGGGAAAAAAAAAAAAAGTAATCCTCAAACTCTGAGTGTGCCACAGCACGGATTAAAACTCTCTGTGGAGACTGCTCACCCCATTCAGAGGGAGAACATCAAGGTCATCTGCAGAGCAAGCATCTGAAATTACCTGTGGAAGATTAAAAGACTGTGGATGATACTCCCTCGCTGTTTCACCTGCGATACAGAGTTATCCTCTGAAAAGCTGTTATGGCAACACCCCGTAGATGAAAACACGCTTCGTCTTCTTCTTCTGTCGCGCGTCACATAGCCGGTTTAGGTTTGTGTAGTGCATTCGACGCAACCTTCTTTAAGATAGTTGATTTAAGTGACTTTGAATGTTGGCTGGCCTGAGTATTTCAAAAACAAAAAGATCTACTGGGATTTTCACACACAACCATCTCTACAGAAATGTTTACAGAAAATAGTCTGGGGAAAAAAAGAGAAAAAAATCCAGCTCTCCTGGTGAAAATGCTTTGTTGATGCCAGAGGTCAGAGGATAATGATGAAACAACAATAACTCAAATAACCACTCATTAAAGCCAAAGTATGAGGAAGATACTGTACATCCAGCTCATCAGGCCTTAAAGCAGACGAGCTACAGGAGCAGAAGAACCACTTCATTAGATGCCCTGTACCTAATAAAGAGGCCATTGAGTGTATGTAGTTTCTGATGCAAATTTATGTC
This sequence comes from Solea senegalensis, assembly GCF_019176455.1. Lineage (NCBI taxonomy): Eukaryota > Metazoa > Chordata > Actinopteri > Pleuronectiformes > Soleidae > Solea > Solea senegalensis. The sequence goes on along the minus strand of NC_058021.1, from coordinate 4,662,873 downwards.
ACTTACAAAAACAGTGCGCTAGTGTTTTATCCACTTGTGGTGCAGAAATCTCAAGCATTCCATTACTGAACACATTTAGTCTGTAACCCAAGGGTTATTTAAGGCAAATAAAGTTACTGGTTATGTTTATATATATGTATATATATATATGTATATATATATATATATATATATATATATATATATATATATATATATATATATATATATATATATATATATATATACATATATACATAGATATATATATATCTATGTATATATAGCATTGCAACACTGGAATGTTGTGTACAACATCTTTTTTCTTGACCTGTGATCATTTCACAGCATGTCAACACTCCTTCTTCTTCTCCTCCTCCTACCATATATATATATATATATATATATATATATATAAATACCGTGTATATATATCTATATATATATAGATATATATCTATATATATATAGCACGTATATGAAACAACTTAAAGCGGGACATTCAAACGTTCGGTTCCGTTGACTTCAGAAGCGATGACGTGTGAATTTGTACAGTTAAAGGAGAGCTATTTTACTCAGTTTTGTCAAGGTCCTGGAGTGTGTGGTGCGTGAAGTTGTAATTTATTTGAATATACTTGGCCAAGGAGACCAGATGCAACATTAAAACAGGCATAGACACATTTAATCATCTGTCTACTCTGACTTCATGCTTATCTACTGTATATTTTGGCTTACACAACGCTCTGACTGGGATCTTGGTGGTGAGGAATGAACGCAATAGCTTTTCTCTTGGAGCCAACCTTGAAACTAGTCTCAGTCTGTACAATAACATGTTTTCCTAACAACTGGATACTCAACTAGCAACGGCTCTATGGTTATTCATTCATTCATACACTGTCTACCGCTTTATCCTCACACATGAGGGCCACGGGGCCCAGGTCACCTTGGTCCTGATCCTCGCAGGACCAACATACAGAGACAAGCAACCATTCGCTCTCACATTATGCTCAGTTAACTGGAGAATCCAGAGAAAACCTGCAAACTTCAGACAGAAAGGCCCTCCGTCTGGTCAGGTCATGAACCCTAGTCTTTTTGCTGCACTAGCCACTACTCCACCGCGTGGCCCGGCTGTATGGTTATAATAAATTATATTTAATAACAATAAATACAATAACTAACCGAGAGTCACAAATACCCCATGACCCCTTTACAGTTCATATTTCTAGTTCCCTCATCGTTCATCGCGAGCACCGTTAATCAGCCCTGAGCCGGAAAACTCCAGACTGCAGAGGATCACATGACTTCACTCTTTGTGGAGCCTCTGCTGAAGGCTTTGTGAATAATTACCTGCAGTGAGGAGAGACGCACCGGATCCGAACACAGCGCAGGAGAAAATGTTCCTGCAGGAATTAAATGTGTGTGAGAAAAGAACGTAGGCAGAGATAATAAAATAAAAAAAAAAAAGGTCAAAGCCTAATTGCATTTTTAAAACTGCTGTGTGCTTTATTTACCTCGTGGCGTAAGTGTGAAGATGTAGACTCCAGGACTGCAGAGGTACTTTAAGAAAAAGGTTCTTTCAGGTTAGATTTTCTTGTGTGATATTGGTGAAAATGTGCAGAGACTTCCTCTCTCAAGAGCCTTTGTCTCAAAATACTGGACACCACACTGTGAAACTGGGCTCTGATTTCACTTTCTGAGGCCCTGCATGCTTTTGCTTGGTGAGAACGGTCAGTGTTGGTCTGGTTCTTCGGCTCGAGTCCAGAGAAGCAAGAAAGAAGAAAGCCTGTCAGAGCCTGAAACTCCTCCTCCTCTGCTGACAGACACAAAGAAAAAGACTGCTGCTACCGGTGATGGAGCAAAGTCGCTCTTCACAGCACGTTCTGACACAAAAACAGCAGAGAATTTGAAATCAAATACGCTGTCAATTAATACAGGGCTAGGGATTTTTACAAATGAAACAAGAGTTAATCAAAACAGAGCCTGCGTGGTTAAGGAGGGGGAAATACACAGTGCTATATAAATATGAAATGAAGTACTGAAAATAAATGGAATAAAAATAATACAATTTTCTTGATTTATGCCCCATAAACAAATATACTTTTTGTTTCCTAAACTGGAAAAAAGCCACATATCAAACATCTCACCAAAGCTTTGACTGAAAAATCTCATATTTCTTTCTGTGGTATGAAGCCCAAATTTATTTTATCTCCACATTGTCCATTACTTAGGTTTTTTTTTATTATTCTGGAGCTTTCAATTTAGCATCTGAATTTTTTTTTTTGTTTTTGTATGTATGATGGGATAATGGACAGTGTTGTTTTCTTCTAGAACTTATATAACAAAGTAGGAGCGATTACTGAAGTACATAACAAAAGACTTATTCTCAGGCTATGAAAACCAAACAGTTGTCATATATTCACTTCCTGCCAATAAATCTCAATGTTTTACACCGAACCTTTAAGCAACTAGTACTTACACCTGTGTAAAGAGTGGGGATCTTGCGTCGCCCGCAGTCATTCCCGCCCTGCACACAGGAAGTGACTACAAAGTTTCAGGAGTGAATTCAGTAGTTTCCCCTGCGCTGCTGCTGTATCCACACAAACACTCCCTCAGTCATGTCTCATATTTAATGACGGCAACCATTATCAGCTGGAAAACGCAACATGCAAATCCAGTGACATCGTTTCAGTTCATAAAGACTAAACAGAGGCAAAATGATAACATAACTATAACATAAAAACACAACAACAGAAACTCAAAGTCATGGATACACAAATTATTGGACTATTGTCAATAACGTAATGTACGTTTTCGATGGTTGTTAAATGAGTCAGGTAGTGAAGTCACTGTGGTGCTGTAGTCTCACAGTGACCTGTGCGTATACTCACATATCAAATCGCCTCCAGCTACAGAATGAGTGGATTAACTCTGGTCCCATGTTCCTCTCCGCTTCCAGGATAAATCATTCTGAGACAATATGACAGATTCGTCTCCCCTGCCACTGAAAAGAGGCATAAAGGGAAATCTAATTACCATGTGTCCTTGGGTACAGCGTCATTCTGTTAGTGCATGTAAGGGTTCATCTTAAAAACACAAGATTCATTTATATTCACATTGTAAATTGGACTATGACTAAAATGAAGTGTCAGGCCCCAGGATGATAATCTAATTGTCACCTTCAATCTGCGTTTATGGACATTTTGTTCCATCTGTCTGACAGGAAATGGAACTATCAAATGAATGAAGAAAACAACTCTGTTCACAGTGCAACAGTCAGATAATGGTCGGGTCAGGTTAGAGTAAGGCTGGAATCAGGTTGTGCATGTCAGTAAATGTCGCTAAAAATGTAATGAATATTTAATCTGGAGCCGTCAAATCTAATTGACCAATAACAATTAATATCGCCATAAAAATATCTGTTTTCTTCCTGTAGGACTTAAGACAGTCTTCATTGACTTTTTGGACCGTCCTGACACGATTAACACGTGTACCAACTTTCGTTCATGCACAGTTCGTGAAACCTTTTATTATTATTTTTTAAACCTAATAAAAGGTGTGGGGTTTTTGTTCTGTTAGCCCCTCCCTCTTCCAATTTTCCACCCTTTTTCACCAAACCACTTTCAGACGTTAATTTTCACCAGGTCTGATTGGGTCGCAATTCATTTAGAGGAAAAACAATAATAAGAACTCGTACAAATTGTCGTGTCTTTTTTGTCGCACCTGTCCTCCATGCCAAAACAACAATCTGAAGGTCCCAGGAAGTCACGTGTACTTCCTTCATGTACACGTGACTTTTGTTTGGGGAGGTTTTTCAATATCGCATTTGATGTAGACACATATTTTTAGTTGAGGACATATTAAAACACTTTTTTTTTTTATTGCCTTGACCTCTAAATAAGAGGTGTCCACCTTGAAAGAGACAAAATGTGAAAAAATAAATCTTTCCCCATCTCGCAGGGACGGCACGTAACAGTGGACGTGGTAAACAAAGAATATGTCCTCAAATGTGGACATAGTGATGGATTTATGAAAATAAATTAAATAAAATAAATAAAAAACCTCCACCTCTGAACGGTATGAGGTAAATTAGGGATTCTGAGTAAAACAATCTTTCCCCGGGTTTCCTGTCAGAGAGTGTCGACCCCCCCGAGTCATCTCCACGGTCACACACAGCACTGCAGTGGTTAAATTAAATATTTATTAAGTGATTGTCTGCTCTGCCTGTGGCTCAGCAGCACTCGGCTGTAGCCCACGTGGCCTCAACTAATCCATGGTATTTTGTGCCCAGCGATAACAAGAGGGAGACAGAAGTGAGAGGAAGGGGGAGGCAGGAAAAACGGATTGCAAACAAACAAGACTGAGAGGTGAAAGCTGTGATCTTTCCATTTGTTTCCCTCTGTCTGTCCCTCGGCCTTTATCTCTTTTCCACACGTTCCTGTTCTTCTTCCCTCCAACTTCTCTCTCCCTCTTCATCTCTCTCTTCCTTTACTAATGAGAGCCAGTGGGGTTTCCCAGTCGCCTAACAACCGCTATGGCTGTCTCTGCCCAAACGGCAGGGGCCCACAGATTACTGCTCCCCCATTGACTACATAAATACATAAATAAATACAAGAAGTCATGAGGCGGCTGCAGGTTCACGCTGCACTGAGAATATCACACGGTTTTCAAATTCAAATGGCAGAAATAAAGGTTTTTGTCAGGGGCAGCAACCCCCGCCCCCCACCCTGAACCCTGTATCAGCAGGTGTTTGTTATTACTAAACAAGTCGATGCATCCAGAAGCCCTGGACCACAACCTCTGTCAACGTTTTCTATTTTATTTTATTTCATTTAGTCCCGTGCACTCACACAGTGGTGCGAGGTCCAATTGGGATTCCTGAAATGTATTTTTGAGGCACTAAACGTCTGTGAAAACGGGCAAAAACCGGCAGCGCCTCCCAAAAGTGAAACCCGGTAGGACAAAGCTGAAAGTTGCACCAAATTAAATGAAACTAGGTGGAAACATGTCACGGCCCAAGACGAACAAAAAAGTCAATTGGGAGCATGGCGTCAACTTGTAGCAACATTTTTAAAAAATGCTCCAAATTATACTAGACACATCAAAGATGAACAGTTATCACTAGGTCTTGCACATCAAAAAGGGCGTGGCCCCAGCAACCATCGGAATTTTAGCAAATTTCAACCATTTGCCATAAAACAGGAAGTGGCCTCTAACTGCCATGCATTGACCAATCTGCACAAAACTGAGACAAGAGACCTGGACAGAAATCATCATAGCGCCACCTAGTAAATCAATTTTTACAATAATAAATAGCGTAAATATCTAACTGCGATTATTTTGACTGAAATTTCGATTGCGGTGGTATGATTTGCGATATTACAGCGAATGGTCATTTTTACATAATTGTTGTTGTCTCTTTCAGCCTCTGGGTTTGTTTTGCTCCTGTGAAGAAGAGGTGGGAACACACGGTCTCAGAATGTGCTCATGCCTGGAGGCTGTGGATGAACAAAAGGTGACTTAGTTAGTCATATTGTTGCATATTAATATGTTAAATATTGTTCATTTGTAACTCATTTATTCCTATGAATAAAGAACATTTCACTTTGTGGGGTTTATATTTAAACACATTTTGTATTAGATTTTTTAAATGTTTAACATTTGAAAAAGTTTGCCTCTGACACACCGACGACTGATGCCGTAATTAATGCATGGAAGTAATAATGTTACACTCAGTTATTGCTGTTATCGTGTCATCAGTGTGACATTTTATGAAAGTAATAGTTATAATTGTATAAAGGTATAAAGTGTCGTATCAGAGACACTCCTGCTCTTTATTACATGGAGGTGAAAACAGGTAGATGAGAATGATCTGCCTTTTTAATTACTCCAACAGAGAACATCAGTCTTGGCTTCTGCTCCGTTATTAGAGTCACAGCTGCAACAATGAAACATCATCCCTCACACGGCATCAGCTGTGACAATCTCTGGAGTAACAGTGATATTTCTACACAGCCTTCAAGGCACAAGAATAGGTAAAAAGATTAATAAAATAAAAATTGACTATCAGTTTATTCACTGATACTTTTACTTTAAGTACAAGCTGCTCACATAAGCAAAAATATCACTATATAATATAAAGCTGACCCTGTTTTGGAGTATCCTATTTTATAATTGACAAAATACACAATAAATTGATTATTAAGTATAGAGCAGTTGTTCCCAAACATTGCTCTAACTTTGCTCAAATATTGAGTCTCGAATTATAAGATAATTTGCTCTTTCATCATCCTCCTGCTCCTCACATATGCTTCACACACTGAAATTAGATTAAGATGGAGTGAGAAATAAGGTGACTCTAATTATTAATATTCAATATATTGCTTTGTTTTGTTTCATTTTCTACACACTGTGGTCAAAATTCCCATACAGGAGAACAGTTTTTCAGAATTTTCCTCCAAGAAACCACCAGAGCAAGCTCATGTACCACCGGTGGTACACATACCACAGTTTGAGAACCGTGGTGGTTGCACTAATCATGAAAAATCAACAACAGAATATGAAGAACCACCCACAGTGACTTAATGACAAAAAAAATATGATTATCAAATTTACAAACAACAGATTAATTATAACTTGTGTCATTATTTCCATTAGATTGAGTTATTGATATATCTTTCTGTAAGGTACCGCTCATATTAGTAGACGGTTTGCTTTTGAATTGCTATACAGTGGATTTAAAATGGTAAGGCTGCCATCTAGTGGTCTTAAGGAGGATGACAGGGAGGAGATTCAGCAGATGGCAGCATGGTGTGCAGGGAACAACCTGATCCTCAACACATCCAAAACCAAGGAGCTAATCATATGCATAAATGGAGAGGGATCTCAGAATTCAGGTTCCTGGTCACCCACGTCACAGAGGACCTGACCTGGACAGTAAACACAACAGCACTACAAAAAAAGGCCCAATAGAGACTGTATTTTCCAAGGATTCTTATAAAGAATTTCTTTTACCGGAGCTCCATCGAGTCGGTGCTGAGTCACACTGTGGTTCAGCAGCTGCACCGCTGCTGAAAGGAAAGGGCTCCAGAGGGTCTTTAACACTGATGGGAATGTCCTTTCCCATCCCTGTAGGATATACAGTATACAACAGCCGCTGCCTTAAGAGGGCCCACAGCATCATCCCACCCTGATCATCAGCTGAGGGAGACGGCTCAAGTCCATCCACAGTAAAATAAACAGACTGTTTATCCCAGAGCCATCATTGCATTGAAAAATGCCAAAATATGCTGATGAACACATATTTTTTAATGATTTTTACTTTATACAGTTTTTATCTTATGAGCCTGTTGTCTGTCTCTTATACCTTTTTGCACTGATGTGAGGGTTTCTACCTCAATTTCGTTGTACTTTGCAATGACAATTAAAGATATTCTATTCTTAAGGTGTGCCACATAAATAGAGCTTTACTTTCTTACTTCTGTCTGTATGTACATTAGTAGGTGCTAATTTATGCTCATATTTCTATTCTTACACTATATTTTTATATTACATTACATTACATTACATGTCATTTAGCAGACGCTTTTATCCAAAGCGACTTACAAAAGTGCATTTAAACATTTGGGTACAAATAAGAGCTAGAAGTAAGTAAGAGCTTCAAGTAGAACAAACTATGAAGTGCAAGTCATAAGTGCAATACAAGTTTTTTTTTTTTTTGTCGTCTTAGTCGAGGTAAGTCTTTTTCCACAACGGACAAATTGACACGTTTTAGCACAGAAAAATGCAACTACACTAAGACCAGGTTTGTGAAAAAGAGAAACAAGTTGCGACGCGTTAACGTGCCATTTATTTACGGTCTATAACAACAGGAAAAATAAACATGTGTTCAGCAAGATGACATCAGCCCGGCAGCAATAAGATACCAGTTGTTCAGCTGTTCAACAACTGGTGAACTTCCATTCCTCACTCCTCTTCATCTTATTATTGTAATAATGATGACGATAATAACTTCTGGCAGGCTTGAAGTTCATCACAGTTTGAAGATCTTCATCACAAGTTCTCCAACCAACTGCTTTCTCATCTCTTCAGCCTATTTTATCACAGTTCAAAGTTCTCCTTCATCCTCATCCTCACTACCCAATCCCCTAATTCTTCTCTCTTTGAGGTTCACACAGGGGTAGATGAAGCCAAACACAGCTGGCATTTCCACCTTAAACCAGTTTATCACAGGACCAACACTGGAATACTAATATTTGGATGAAAAAGTTACTTTTTGTTTATTGAAAATAATAATCTTCGTTTTTGGATTAATCGGTTGGCCTCTACTCTATTCTGAATGAAGCAGTGAGGACTCGGACATGGACAGCACCCTGTCTTCTTCAACCGCTTTATTCTCCAAACGAGGGTCACAGGGCCAGTCCATCACAGGGCCACATAGAGACAAAGGTTGTTTCACACCTAATAGTCCGCTAGACCCTGTCCTATCTGCCTAATCCCTAAATCTGCATGTTTTTATACTGTGGAAGGAAACTGGAGGCAGAGAGGCCCTTGTTCCGACCGGGCCCCAAAAATGGGTCAACTGAACTCCGATTTAGTCATAATGTCTTAATGGACTCAACTTCAACACTCTGAGGAAGAACATGCAAACTCCGGTCAAACCGGGAGGCAAACTCTGAACCTTCTTGCTGCACTGCTAACCACTACATCACTGTGCAGCCCTCACGTCTACTTAAGATATTTCTTACAATTTTAAACACGGCGGAGGCAAATGTGCCAGCAGGTGCAATAGAAAGCTGAAGTGAGTAACATGGATTTAAATAAGCAGTGAAGCTGAGCCTTGAGAGAAGACAAAAATAAATATGCTGGGCGAGGGAAGACACTGCCAGATGTTCCAACCATGGCTGTCTGCTCTCTTTAAGGCTTGGCACAATGATAACACGGTCTGAGTGGTTATTTTAATGCAGAGCAGGAGCTGAACTGGCTTCATTTCAAAAATTAACCGTGTGGTATCTCCACTTGTGAGCTCAGTGTTGGTTTGACTGCAGACATATTATGAATTTAAATATAAAACAAACTAATTCACTAAGTAGATAACAAATAGAACACGAGTGCAAGAAATAAGGAGATCAGAGGCTGAAAAACGTCACTTCCAGTTGTTTTTCTTTAAATTGACTTGGAGAAGACAAGTAAACGAGTTGTTCTTCAATGATTTCTGGGGTTTTGAAAACCCCTTTTTTCCAACAGCAAAAACCAACATACCTGACTTGATGGAAACAACAGGATGTTGAGGCTTCAACTACAGGCTGTTCACATGTAGCATCTTATTTCATGCATAAACACATGACGAGCATGATCACAAATGTGTTGCAGTTCCTTTCTGGGTGCATACACAGTGCAGCAAGATGAAAATAACTCAACTTTTGGACTATAAAGTCATGAACATGACACTCAGCTCCACAGGTCCTTGTTTTAGGAGACTGAGGCTACAGCCATTTATTCTGTTTTCATTTAAAAATGCACAAATTCTGCTACAGAAATGCCTGGAATCCACATCCCCCTGACATTTCTGAAAACAGGAAAGTTACTGGCTATGTTTTAGTATGAAAACTTCGGGCCTGTGTTTTCAGCCTGGACGGGCAGAAACAGCTGTTACTCGCATTCACTTCCTGTAAATGAAAAGCTTCTGTCTCAACTCTCACAACAGAAATCCTTCATCTAAGGATCGATCATTGTTTTTTCTCGTTAGTAGTTCTTTCTGCAACTAAGCAAACAACTGCAGAGGAGAGAACTCACTTCCTGTTTACACTCTTTTAAAAAAAAACAACTTTGAATGAATATTACATGACATGATATTTGTATATTCTTTGCCTCCTGCCTGCACACACAAAAGTGACAATATTATTTATTATTAAACTTGTTAGTAGTCACAGGAGGTTGGTCTCTGGTTACGTTGCTCATCTGTGCTCTGTCGCTTCACTCATGTGGAACTAACAGCTACGCTAACAGTTGAGTACGCAGATTTGTTCCTCTTGTTTCTCATATACGGAGAACTAAAGATAACACCTACTGCTTTTCAGATCCTTTCATGTCATAGCTAATGAGGACAGTTAAGTTTGCTTCTCTCAAAACCTTTGTTTAAAAAGTTAAGTCTTTGTCATGGATTCAAAGTGGATCTAAGGCAGGAGGCCTCAAACTTGCAGCCACTCAATTTCATGTGGCCGACCACTTAATACCAAGTTAACGAGTCATTTCTGTACTTTTTGAAAAATAATAGATTAATTTTGCGTCATAAATATGTTTATCCTGTGAACTCTTTATCATTCCATATCAAAACACACACTTTTATTTTGAAATTCTATGAAATATCATCTTAAAGATCATTATTTCGATATCATGATGGCATATGATATAATTTTAGGCTTCATTAGGCTCTGTTGACCGAGCTACCCACTTAATGGCCCCCAGGTCATCGTTGCACTAAAGTTTAACAGATATCTGAATTTCGCATTAGCCCAGTGTAACCGAAACCCCTCTGAGGAAACCGCTGCTGCTTCATTGTCTTCTCGGTTCATATGTTTAGGTTACTTAGTAACGACAGGAGCATGACCAGCAAGCATCTTAAATAATCACACTTCAAAAGTTATTCCATGTGTTTCAGACACTACATGTGAACAGCGTCTAACCATGATTTTCCTTTAAGACTAGAGTCCAACGCCTGCATTTGAAAATGTGTCCGTCGCCTCCCGCTAACATTAACACTGCACTGAGCGACACGTCCTCCCCATGCTCTTAATGTCCAGTGGAGGTAGTTGGTGAGTTCAGCAGGATGGTGTGTATGAGTGTGTCGTGATGTTTGGGACGGTGTGGTGAAGTGTGTTAGCTCAGGATGTCCGGCTGCACTCCTGCCCTCTGCAGAACGTCCTCAGGCATGCACAGCACCGGATTCACCGGCTTGATCTGTTCATCTCCGAGGAGGGAGAGACCCGCGATTCCAAACAGAGTGTGGAAAGGATCCACCTGAGGGGACAAGGACAGAAAAATAAAAAGAATACCAACAAACATCACTGACGTGTGGTTATGACACTGTACGAGAACACTGAGGCACATATTTTCAGTATGGAGAAACATCATGAAGGTTGTGGCTCGTCTCAGACCCATTTTTATAAAGTCAGTGTCAGTCATAGCAGAGTGCAACTATGTGGTGTAATTTATTCATTATTCTGCCTCTGTTTGTTCCACATGGACTGAAACGACGTGTTCTTTAGCTCTACTAACATTATATCTATGTCGTCTCTTTTATTTGACCTGACGCAGATGGAGCAGCGGTGGAGGGAAAAGAAATGTTCATCCCGTCAAACTGCTGAACATCCAGGTTTTTGGAGCAGTAGGATTCACACATTAAACTTTTCTTTGGCTCTTCTTGGAGTTTTTAGTCACACTATAACCGGTTTGCGACTGTCTCACTTTCTGTTGCCTCGGTTTGTCTTGACATTGAACCAATCACCTTCTGACAGCCTAACGCTACTATACTGAGAAACACAAAGAGAGTCATGTAAAGCTGATCAACAAGACCTAATCAACATTGTGTGAAAAACAATGATTTGAATGTAAAAGACATTTAAAATGTTCACACACAAAAGCTTTAAACCAGGACCAAGACAGCAGTTATTACTACGGTGGAAAACTATGTTGAAATAGAGTCAGACAGAAATTGTCCTGGTTTTTTTTTGAATATTTAATTGTAAAAACTGTTGTACCAGAAGCAAAAATTGTTTCCTACTCTTCAAACAATACACAGATTTTGTTGTCAGATATTTTCTCTATCCCCAGCAGCGAACAGATCTAAGTTGTGTTTGTCGGCTCACCATGTCTCCTGGTCTATCTGCAAAACCTCCCGTCTCCTCATCCTGGCAGGCCAGAATAAACCTTCGCAGCTTGGCCTTGTCGATCCAGTCAATCCTGCCAATGATTTTTAGTGATGCCAACACCCACCATGAGTAGCATACATCTGGAAGCTGAGAGGAACACAAAATATCCATCAATAATGTCAATGTTATTATCAACAGATATTTTCTACGTCTATCTTTACACATTTGATTTGTCACATGTGAAATATAGGAACTCAAAAATAAACGGGACACGCAGTGTGAACACTATTCTCAACGGCAGCATATTAACATAATGGAATATATGAAGAGAATGAGACATCACTTCCACACATGAATTAAGACACCAGAATATACAACTTAACCCCACTGAGAATCTCTGGGATGTGCTGGAGAAGACTTTACACAGTGGTCAGCCTCTCTCATCATCAATACAAGATCGGGATGAAACATTAATGCAACAGTGGATTGAAATAAATGTTGTGTCGTTGCCATAATCAAAGCAAAAAACAAGGGTATGACTTTTTCCAGGCTGGGCAGTGTGTTTTGCAGTGGTTGTGTGTCATAATAAAACAAAATCAGATCTGTAATAATGTAATGGTCCAACAACCTGTCCAGGGTGTACACTACCTTTAATATTTAGTAATGTGACAGCATTAATGCTCTCATAACTCAGCTCAACAAAGGCCACATGCCTTTATCTGCCACGTTGACTATGCGTAGAGGACACATAGAGAACATAAAGCCCTCTGAAGGAGACAAGACAGCTACATTTCAATGGCAGGACACCAGTGAGGAAGCTGCTGTTCACCTGACACCAGGTGGTGATGGCTAAGAAACAAAAGTTCATATTTCAAGCACAAACCTTCTCCGGTCGTCCATTAAGGCCTCCAGAAGACAGTTGCCTCTCGCAGAGCCACCAGCCCAGCAGGTCCGCGTTCACCTGGTGAAGCTGCCCAGTGAGCGACAGGAAGCCAGTGCAGCAGTAAATCTGACATACAGGGGGGAACATTTAGAGTTTTTATTCAAAATAAGAGCATTTCGTCTCATTACTGTTCAAGTGGGATACTTAACTACAGGCCTGGAACTATGAAGGAACTATCAACAAATCAACTGGTTTCTAACATTTGCCTTTTTGGTTTACCTTGTTGCTTTTCTTATTTTTAACAAAAAAAAAGCCAAAATCAACTGTCACATCAGGAGACTCACCTGACCAGCGTGAGACTCTGAACCAGGCCTGCAACCAAAACCCCCATCAAAGTTCATACAGGATAATACAAACTCCACAGCTTTGTCAACATTCATCTTGTCCATCTTGCCCTTAAAAGAACAGAAGAGCAAGAAACATTTCTAAGTTACAATCTTGGTATATCTGTAGTTGATAAAGTTGTGAAACAAAATCATAAATACCAGTAAAGAGAGTGTAGCAACAGCACAGAAGGAAAACCTTGTGTCTATTTCACCTGTTAAAACAAAGTTTATTACAGTAACAAACATACGTTTACAAACATAATTTAAACAAAAAATATCAAGAAGACAATTGTGTTTTTTGAGCACTTGCAATTTGTAATATATATATATTGATATAAAATACAGTATAAACTGAGCACAGCTTGTTCTGCTACTTAACCTGTTGTACTGAATTTAATGTATTTATTTATTATACTTCTAATGACAAATCCAAGTAAACTTACCCCACTTGTCTCCCGCAAAAGAGCCATCTTCCTGCTGCAGCCCTTTGACATATTCCACCACTTTGTCAACATCTATCGCGTCCACACTGTCATATAAGCACAAGATCTATGGAAGCAATTCAAAATATAAAGTGAATTTCAATCAACACAATAAGAAAAAAATTAAATACAGAAACCAGATGTTCTGCAGGGAGTTTATTCAGAAAATAACATAACAATATAGCAGATAAAGAGACAAACAAACTTAAATGACTGAAAACAGGGGAAGGTAATTAGAACATGTTTTAGTTTCAGTAATCTGTCCACGTTTACGTTGACTGTGTTAGGAGTCACCTGGACAGCACTGAGTGTGTAGAGCAGGTGGGGGTCATGTCCAATGCTGGCGCTCATGCCGCCGCATTCATGCTGACAAGCTTTGATGAAGTCGATGATCTCATCGCGGTTCATGCGAGGCAGCTGGTCCATTAGGTCCATCACCGTCAGCCCCCAGTAGATACCACTCATCCTCAGGAACTCAGACAGTGTGTACTCCTACATTGACAGCGGAAACAGGACGACTCATGGATTAGGTTTTAATTTGTATATTGACCATATCATAAGTGCATATTATCCAGAGTTTATACAGACAATAAATGAAAGCCTGAATACAAATGACAACATTGCATCATGTATCAGGCATGACAAACAATTTAGGTTTAGCCATTTACAATTTTAAAGTGACACCAACCTAGAGAGAGATTTGTAATGTAATGGTGACAAGGTTAACAGAATAAGTCATCCATAATGTGAGACCGCTGTAATAAACCAAATATGGACAAAACAAGAGATTTTTATGAACCATAAAATAAAAAATAACTAAATGTTATCAAACCTAACCTTAAACTAACCAGTGTTTGGGCCAGTAACCAATACCGAGATATATGTTTTTGCCTTTGTCCAACTGCATATGTCATTTAATCTCCTCTGTAATGAAATGACATGTAGATATAAATATAAAAATAAAATAAACATTTTTTTTTTAAATCGTTGTAGAGAGCACCAGCATATAAGTCAAGGAGATGGCAGCCTATTTGGCCTACTGTTGTAATCATTAGTCATACTGGCAGATCTTGGTGTGTTTGCCGATATCCAATGATAGATTTTAAAGCCAGTATCTGCTGATACTGATATCATACCAATAATTTCATGCATCCCTAATTCAAATCTTAGCCCTAAACTTCACCAATGTGGTTCTGCCTCATCAGGACCAGGATTTGGGCTCCATGAGGACTACTGGTCTTGACAGTGTCAGTGTTTTGCCAGAAAAGGTCCGAAAGTGGTAACCAATACAACCCACACACACACACACACTTACGTAGTCATCTTTTTTGGAGCCGTAGGCAGCGATGTAGTCTGCGTGTTTGTCCAGTATCAGTAAACTGGGAGCGTCAGGCTTGATGATGACATCTTTCACTTGGGTTCCCTGACATTAAAACACATCACAACAATGAAAACACGCCTCAAACTCAAAATGACGTAAAGAAAGACTGAAAACCACCTGTCTTAAACCGTAGAACCACAGACACTGAACGTTCTCATGTCATGAATACTGTTTACTGACAGCACAGACGATGAGCTACATGCTAACATTCATGCCAGTTACACTTTCAGCCACTTTGCTAACCTCCATCGCAGAATAATAATCACATTTCAACAGAAATTAAACAGTAATAAACTTTGCTTTTGCGCTGATGATACAGTAAAACACATTTATTCACTGAAATAAAATGATAACATGTTACTCACCATCTTGGAAATCCTACTGTGTTCATCGAGGGCGTGACCAAAGTACTTCCTCTTGTGTTTGACAATTACAACCTGCACGTGAGGCGCATTACCGCCACCTGGTGTTTCGGAAGTTGAAACGACTATAACTTCTTTGAGCTTTGCCAGCTGTTGGCAAACGAGTATGCTGGTGATTTACTGCCATCTAGTGGGTAAAAGACAAATAGTCATTTTGTTTGTTAGTACGGTTCAACATGACCATGTAACTACACTAAGGCATTTTAATAAGTTCCTGTTTGTCTTAGTTTCTACTTATTTCCCATCCTAAGATCACCTCTTATTAACTTCCAATAAGTACTCCTACCCAAAGTTTTCAATTTCAACAGACAATTTGGTATTTTCTTTTATGTCATCTTCCCTATCCTTCTGATATTATTTCCCTTCTAACAATACGTTAATGGGCAAACACTTGTTTTGAATGAAACAAACAGACAGTGGACGTAAAGAATTAATGAATTTATTTCAAACGTGTAAAACAAAAAAAGATTTCATGTTTTGAATGGGCGGCACAGATCAACAGGG
This sequence comes from Solea senegalensis, assembly GCF_019176455.1. Taxonomy (NCBI): domain Eukaryota; kingdom Metazoa; phylum Chordata; class Actinopteri; order Pleuronectiformes; family Soleidae; genus Solea; species Solea senegalensis. Next base: position 4,646,969 of record NC_058021.1, on the reverse strand, counting down.
ACAGCTTTGCTTTTATTGCAAATCAGAAAGGAGAATAAGAGATATTAAAAGTGTTAGTGTTGCTACAGACACACACAGTGTAAGGCGGAGAGTCTTCTCCCCACAGTTAGTCAAGCTCAGTTGATTTTTTACTTGATTTACTGGCCTTCAAACAAGAACAAATCCTCCCACCAGACTTAAACAATAGTGCAGGTTAATATATGAAAGATAGTAATTACTGAATACGGCTGATGTTAAATAAATATAAGGTTTTGTTGTATAGCTCTGAGATTAATGCCACATTCAGGCTGCTGAGTATGTAATGGAGTTTGATCTGTGCAATATACTGTACTTGCACATGGTAGGCTGACAGACCTGACAGAAGATAGGAAATGATCAGATGATATTTCTTGACTTGATAGACTGACGAGGATCACGACAGCTCCATTAAATGAACTGAATGAGTTGTTTTAACTGCCGTTGACCAATTCTGTCCAAATTGATAAAACGGCAGCAAGGCAGGATGGGATATCTTTAAGGCAAATGACATTCTGCACTGCATCCTGAGTTTAAGTGATGGCACCTACTGTATTTCCAGGAACATGAGTGTAAATGAAAAAAAATACAACAAACTAAACTTGAATGAGGACAAGTCGGTGCACAGTTCATTTCTTGAATCTTCCCAGATGTTCTCGAGCAATAATGAGTCTTTGGATTTGAGCTGTTCCCTCATAGATCTAAAAAGAGGGGGGGAAAAAAACAACAAAAATTAAGTTATAACAAATAAAACATCTTCTGACACTGATTATATGGTCACCCACCTGGTAGATCTTGGCATCTCTCATCAGCTTCTCCACTGGGTACTCGCTGTTGAACCCGTTGCCTCCAAAGATCTGAACAGCATCAGCAGCCACCTGATTGGCTATGTCTCCAGCGAAAGCCTTGGCGATGGAGGCGTAGTAGGTGTTTTTGCGGCCCTGGTCCACCTCCCAGGCTGATCGCTGGTACGCCATCCTGGCCAGCTCCACCTTCATTGCCATCTCAGCCAGAAGGAAGGACACAGCCTGGTGCTGTGAAGCAGAAGGAGACATATGAGAATTTTAACTGTACAGAACAATTCAGTCACATTAGCTTTTAAACCAAACAAACCTCAGCTATAACTTTGCCAAAGGTCTTCCTCTCCAGTGCGTAACTGGTGGCCTCGTCCAGTGCCCTCTGTGCCAGTCCCGTTGCTCCTGCAGCCACCTGCACAGATTTTACTGTACATTAGAACATAAAGGACACACATCCATAAAATGAAAAGGTCTAGTATGCAACATTTGCAAATGTTTCAATAAACTACTAAAAGGTATAGTAGGTTTGTATCAGGGTATAATAACAATATAATTTGGTTTCCATAGCCTTAGTGTCCAACAACACTGGAAAAACACATGGAAAAGGCCAGATGTGTTTTTGACCAAGGTGCCTGTTATATTCATATTGAGCTACACTTTCTAGTTTTTGCAGTATAAACTTTCTTTTGTCAACACTGAAATAGCAATGATTCCATTAGCACAAGTGCTTAGAACAAACAGGAGTCTAAAATCTGCTTTCTCGGTGCTGCCACCGTTGGCCACAACATCTGCCACATTTCCTTAAAGCTGGAGTCTAGAGAAGTTGAAGTCTGGTTCAAATTATTTAATTTGCATTATGACAATAGGGTAATATGGAATTATTGGCCAATAATGATGAAATTATGTTGCCTACCCCAGCTTTCAGTTGACAGTAATGGCACCACTTGTTGAGAAAATTATATCTTGAGACATTTTTAAGACTCATCCTGTTGCTACACTTTCCCTGCGATAAAATGGAGAATGGAGTCCTCAGCATTTATACACTAGGAAGACTTACTGGTGGCCTCGTGTTGTCGAAGGCACCCATAGCGATTTTGAATCCAGCTCCTTCTCCTATCAGCACGTTCTCCTTCGGTATCCTCACATCCTCGAAGGTGATGCCTCTGGTATCAGAGCATCTCTGTCCCATGTTCATCTCCTACAAGCACAAAACACACACGCACACACTGACATGTTATCTGTTAATGCTGTCGTAGAGAGTCATCTCTCAACTGGTAGGTTGTGGGTTTGATTCCCAGTGAAAGATGAGTGATATAAAATGCACTGCACATAGATGTGTGAGTGAAGGTGTGAATGGAAATACTGTAGTGTGAAGCAGCTTTGAGTCTAGAGTCTTGAGACTAGAAAAGTTCTATATAAATACAAACCATTTGCTATGTATGTCCTGGTTGCACAGTGTCAAAATAATGTTCTCTTTGAGTCAAACATTTGTCCTGATGTTGTGTAGATTCATGTATTATGCTGTCACATGCTTGCAATATCATCAGTGAATCATCTACATCTACAGTGTCCCTCTTTGTATGTGTGAGCTCTGACAGTATACAAACTGAAAGACTTGTATCATGTATCAACATTAGAACAAACAGAATTTTGTTTTAAGCAGGTTTATCAAGTTAGTCAGGAAATGTATATAAAAAAAAAAGATTAAATTTCTGTTTGTCTTGCCAGAGGATTAAGGGCGACTATCTCACTGTGTGTGCGCGCTGCTACAACCTACACCTAGTGACGAGCCAAAGACAATTCAACATGAAATTGATCAACACAACATGGTTGACTACCAAAAAGGCGAAAAAACATCGTCTTCCACTCTCACCTCTTCTTGTGACTGCGCACACATAAAACAGTTGTCCAAGCTCATTATCTTGTTGCTTTGTTTAACACAAGCACATGCTCATTATGTTTTATTGACTGTACTAACCTGACTCATAGCAAATGATTCAATAGGTTTTATTACTGTACGTCAAAACCCTTTAATTGGAACAATTTCACACTGTGTGATTTTTAATGACTGTATACTTGCAGAAATCGATCAGTATGGAGGACATTACTCAAATGAAATTAACTAAACCCTGAGAGCTTTTATGTACACACACTGAAAGGCCTCTGAATGGTAACTTTTGCTGTGTGCAGTGATTTCAAATCAACAAGGAACACTTTATGCGTTCTGTCTCGAACAAAACTAAAATTAACCACACTGCAAAGCCTGATCTTAACACAAAGCCATATCTTCTGCCGCATCTCACCTTCCTTCCAATTTGGATTCCTGGAGTGTCAGCTTCTACAATGAAGCCAGTAAAAGCCTTGCTGGTTGGACATTTAGGGTCTGGGTTAGTGCGAGCCAGGAGGAAATACCTGTAGATGTGACACAAAGGACGCTTTAAAAAAAACAAAAACAAGAACCAAGAAACTAAATAAGGCACCATTAAGACAAGATGATAATGTTAGAAAGATACACTTTTGTATCTTTCACACGGTTAGAATTGTATGATGTTAGATAACCACTTAAATAACTTGATTATACACATGATATGTAATGCATCCAATTCTGACTGTGATATTCACACAGTGGTGTGGACCTCTGCACATGACAGCCTGTGCCCTAACAGTACTCAGTGATCGTACTCAGAAACTAGTCAGCATAACCAGAATAATAACTGATTTAGGATATTTTATTGTACTTATTTACAAGGGTTGAGATTGGGTTACTCACACCACACATATCTAATGGCGTGTTTCCACTGAGCAACAGAGACTGACAGAGGCTTGTTAGAATTTAGAATAACTTTTTTAGAATTTTGACCCTAGTAGATTAGGGAAGTGTCTGAGTCTTAAACAGTTAACTACAGTTAAATATTCCTGTGTGACTTAAAGGCTCCATAAAAGCTGCTATCCAAAAAGTCATAACCATGTGATTATATCTCTTGTAGGGTGGCTTATAAAGGCAAATCAAAGGTGCGTGGAAAAGCGTCACAGCAATATTTGGAACACTGGAATTAAAGAAGAAACTAGCATGTTCAACTATTTCAATCACTGCCTATTGGATTTGCAACCAATAAAAAAACAACAGTATTATAACAGTATTTGTGAGTACATACCAGTTGGCTTTCCCACCGTTGGTGATCCACATCTTTTGCCCATTGACAACATACTCATCACCCATCTTCACAGCTCGTGTCTTGAGGCCAGCCACATCGGAGCCTGCCCCCGGCTCTGTGACACAGTACGCCTGCCAAAAACAAACCACACAAAAATAATACAATACTGTCTGATGTGATGACGGACAGACCTGTACCTTTTTACTGGAGTCATGACACAGTTGTGACATTGTATTTGTCCCTACATAATTATTAAAAACAAACTTGCACAAGGTAACTTGGGACAACCTTGTCAGAGCAGCCTGTTGTGACAAAGTTAGCTATTATTTTAGCAAAATAAAATTTAAATATACTGTGTGCACAAGAAACATGCGACACTGGGTAATCGTACACTTACACACATAAGAGGCTCCTCAGTCATCCTGCCCAGGTATTTCTTCTTCTGAGCGACATTACCAGCGATAATAACAGGCATTTGCTGTGTGAAAGAAAGACATGTAACATGATAAAAATCAATGCTTCTCTTGATGATGCACTAATGACATGGTGACTAACACAACATGGCGATAGTATGGTTAAGTTTTTATCTTATTTCTAAATTACTATAGGCTACCATCAGCGTAATATCTTCACAATAAAATGTTTTGAAATCAGAATTGGTCATTTCGTTGAAAGTCATCCTCCCATTTGTCCCACATGCACATGTTATTACCAGGTTATTAGAAAGGCATCATACTTTGTTGTATTCTACATTAAAAATGTTTTGTTTATAGCAGCAATTGACAAAGTGCAGTATAAAACATCAGTCACAACCAGTCATTTTTACATATTGCCTTTTGTTGCTCATGGATTCACTGACTGGGGATTAGAGGTAGATCCAGTCAGATTCTGTTGGATTATATTTTTAAAATGAAACTAAAACATAACACAAAATAACATAAACATATGATGTTATTGAATGTTTTTCCAGCCCTGCCCCAGATGAACAACTTACCCCCAGAGAGTTTGCTTCGATAGCAGTCTGGACTCCTGTGCACCCGTAAGCCATCTCTTCTGTGATGAGGCAGCTGTCAAAGATTGACAGGCCCATTCCACCTTAACATGAAGACAAACAAAATATTTAATGACTCACTGTCAGTACATTCCAAGCACAGTTAAGTCAAACTACAGTTGTACCTTAATTACGCCATTTAATTGGTCTAATGTACGTGTCCCACTTTACAAACTCTTACCGGGAATAAATTGATTAAAAAAAGTCCGTCTTCACTCACCTAAGTGTCGATATTACCCTTTTCAGCTTGTTAATGTAAGGTATTTTCTAGTTGACATATTACATCACAGACCTAACCTCTGTTAACATTCTACTATTCATCAACATCAAAATATTGAATTCTTTAAGCTGACAGGACATAAATTCAGTCCCTGATGTAACATGCACTGGTCTGGATTTCACCATGTTTTTCTGGCTGTGCCCTCTCCCTCTATGTACACAAGCTCCTTCTATTATTTCTGGCAGTAACACCCATTCAAACCAATATGCTATTTTAAAAGAACAATTCAGAACATATTTATTAACTGTGGCTATTGTGGAAACCATCTATGGTCTAAAATGGTATGCAAAGGATGCCTAAGAACATGCGAGTGGGAAACTTGCTTCATGTTATGCAAAAGTTCAATCATTCTGAAATGGTCAATGAGCAAGAAAACGACATACCATATTCCTGTGGGATGTGACTGTTCATCAGACCAAGCTCCCATGCTTTTTTGATGATAGGGATAGGATACTGCAAAAACATTCAGGTGTTACACTTACATACATAATTATTTATTTAAGGTGACATAAATGTCTTACTATGTAGTTTACACAAGACTATGCAGTATATTTAAATTCAAAAATGTTACTGTTCCATGTCAGTTAATCTCAAGATTTTCTAAAACCGGAATAATGATTAATGACTTATTCCAAAATGTGACACTAGCTATTAAATGATCAACTAACAATTGCAACTCTAGTTTTTCCTGATGAATGAAGTCTGTGCTGTGCAGGTACTGTATATAGGACCATATGCATGTAGGTATTGGGAATTAATATAACATTGACGAAAAGGGCATGTGCACAGTCCAAAAACAAGAAGTAGGATGACACATTTGTCAGTTTTAATGACGAGAAGGTTGTAACATTAAGTCAATCAGTACAAATCAATAGTTGCAATCTTAGGGGCCATTTACATGCAGCATCTAAAAATAATTAAACACGTTTAAAAAAAAAAGAGATATTTATAGGCGCTTGTGGGGTTAAGCTTCATTACTAAGCAACCAAAACCTGGGAGACGCAGAGATGATTGAAGTTCACTGAATTAATGTATTGAAGTAAAAAAAGAGAAATTGTAAACTGGGACTAGTAATCCATTGCCTTTATGGATTACTAGTCCCACTTTACAATTTCTTTCCTTTAGCAAGTGACTCAGTAGCTTCGTATGAATGATGGAGGTTCACAGTTAACTAACCCTACCTCAGAGTGAACAAGCCCCAGTCTGACCACAGTCTTTGGCCAAAGTATAAAAAGACATGCTTAAAGTGATTGCCGCATTCCAAAACGTTTAGATATTTTCATGACTGTGCAACAGACAGAAATACACTGTTTAGTTATACTCACTTCTCCACTCTTGTCATAAGCACCTGCAACAGGGACGATGTCTTCACGTGCAAACCTCCTCGCCAGCTGCTGAAACTCCCTCTGCTGATCTGTTAGCTCTGTGGGTCGAAGCAGCACAAAGAACCAATGTGAGCACACACAATATAGTTGTTTAAGGCTGTTGCTTACCAGTCCTAACCTTTCTATCAAAACTTGTATGTTTTCTTTACTGATAAAACATTCAGAGCTTGTATGGTCTGTGAATGAAGGAAGGAGGTCACAGTAAATGAGGTACACCTGGAAAAACAACAAACAAAAACACAACATACTTCAAATTGCTACGGACTTTAGGGAAGACAACAAAACTTTCAAGAATACCAGAAATCTGAGTGCTAAATTTTATAATATGAACAAAATTACACAGTGTGATATTTCTAAAGATCCAATTTATGCATTGGAGGAATAATTAATTTAGGGCTGGGTCCTTTTTATCACGGTCTCATTTACCATGAACAAGAGCATGCCACTAACTGGACTAGAAAGTGTCATTCTCCAGGAAGCATGCACAGTCGTGCGTAAGGTCTGCACAATGTCAAACTGGAGGTTTGTTCATGTTTTCGTCCAGGCAAAATGACGACCCTAGCCGACAGTGGTTAACAAAAGTAATTTGAAATATTAAAAAGAAAAAAAAAAAAAAAAAAAAAAAGAAAAGTGAGTGATGTTTTAGGACATGTTTAGGAAGTATACACAACAATATAAAGAAATTACACCACATACTAACCAAATGAGTAGCCGGAGGCTGACAACGAGCTGCTGGATGCTGCAGCATTGGCTGCATTGGAGCTTTGCAGCCGGATCCCAGACCTCACACTGGCTCTGAGCACCTGTGTGCATGCAAGGAGACAGTTTTATTCCCAATAAGATCATTTGCTCTCTCTCATCATCCTCTACCTCACATATACTTTAGACACTGGTATATTGAATTAGATTAGGATGGAGCGAGAGATAAGATAATATATTATTATTATTACATGTAATTTATTAGTTTAATTTTGTCTGCACTCTGATCAAAATTCCTCCGCTCCACTCCACTGGTGGTACATGTGAATATTATATATAATAAAATGATGTGTAGGTTGTAGGTAAAGACACCTAATGCAAACATTTAACTTGGCAACAATAATTAAGGGCTAATAATCAACATTTTGATTCAAGATACACGACTTTTTACTGTTTTCACCACATTAGACCAGGATTAGATCAGAAACTGTTGAGTAGAGGTCTTAAAGTACATTTACAGACCTACTCTGGTCTTGTAAAATCTGGAAAAGTTAACGTTAATCATAAGGACTACTTCCGGATTCATGGCTGTGTTCCAGGCGAATAATTTATTTTCATATTCAGAGGCTCTTTCGCTATGGGCAATTTGTCTACTATAAAACCTCTCAAGGTGTGTAATTCTGCGAAATATATCAACACATACACGCACAGTTAGAATTGTTTAAACACCCTTTGGCGGTTGACAAATTACTGCAAACAAAACGACAGTGGAAGGTGACACTATATGTTCTTCTTCTCTCCCTAAACGCTTCAACATGTTTTGATCTTAACAGTTGTAGTGGTCACTTGTTTTGTTATAGTCGCCACACGGTGTTTTATGGATGTGCAGGTTCTCACTAATGTTGGTCATAGTCGTCTTCAGTCGTTAGCTGCAAGCAAGTAGACTACTGAAGCTAGGAATGCTACATAGCTTGTCACGTAGCCTTTACAGTGTCAGAGAGGTAAATTAAAAGCAGTAAAAGCAGAACTAATACAGCGAGCAACATCGTTCCGTGTCTTACTTAATAAACGAAAATAAACATGGTAGAGGTCTGTAGCAAACATAAGGTCACTTACCTTGTTGAGCAACATTGTTTTGACACGTCGTTTACGAAACCCCGTAATCTCAGTGACCGCTACAACTGCCCACATCCAAAATGAACGTCGTTTCGGGCCAATCACAGCAGCGGGATTTGACCACGTGACGTTCGTAGGTGTGTGCCAAATGACTTTTGCCCCACTTCACTTCAGTTAGAGACACTGCGTGGGTTTGTCGGGTCTGCTTGACTTTGTTGTTGTATGTACTGTTTAGTTTGTAGCTAAGTAAATAAACTCTGTACATGGAGACCGGTTTGTGAATCACACCTAAATAGAGACTGAAACGCAAAAGCAGGATTTTAATCTATAGAATGTACGTGTGGTTTCAAATGTAAAGCCATGTGACCTACGAAGTCATGCCATGATTGTGAGATTAAGGGTAATTATGTCTACAATATATACATCTGCTTTGAGCATCTGAAATGGTTTCTACAGCCCCATTGCAAACTATACTGGACCGTGGTTGACACGGTTTTTTCCGTGTCTGCACCTATAACAGGTGTCGTGCCAAAAGGATAGTTGATGCCTTGTGATGCGCGCACAGCCAGTTGAATCTGAATCGCGTTGTTTATGATTTGCATGGCTACTTTTTTCCAGACTAAATCATAATTGGCAAAATACCAATGTCCTTGATTGGCATTGGGCAAGTCTGATATCATTCTATGCTTGGAAACTACTAATTTTACAGGTATTTTGCACGTTTACCCGTTGAAATACCTTGTGTTGGCTGATGTTCACTTTCCCAAAGCAGCATCGAGTGCAATTCCTAAATTCATCTATCAAAAACCTGAGACAGCAGCATGTCTGAGCACTAGGTAAAATTAATGTTTCAATACCCAAGAGTAAAAATAGACCGTCACCTTTCCTAACAACTTACAGTTGAAGTACTCAAGTAAAATGATTCTGATAATCATTTGATTAGCATTTTTAATTAAAAATGACTGAGCTTCTTAAATGTGAATATTTTCCAGTGTCTTTGCTGTATACTGGAAATAAATCACTAAGACTGATGATTCTGGTTTGGACAAAGTCAGTCAGTCATCATCTAACCGCTTTATCCTCCACCAGAGGGTCGCGGGGGGTGCCGTGCCAATCTCAGCTACATCGGGCGATAGGCGGGGTACACCCTGGACAGTTCGCCAGTCCATCGCAGGGCCACACACAGATAGAGACAAACAACCATTCACTCTCACACTCACTCCTACGGTCAATTTAGAGTGTCCAATTTACCTATTCCCCACATTGCATGTTTTTGGACTGTGGGAGTAAGCCGGAGTACCCGGAGAGAACCCACGCACACACGGGGAGAACATGCAAACTCCATGCAGAAAGGCCCTTGTTCCAACCGGGGCTCGAACCCGGGTCTTCTCGCTGCAAGGCAAGAGTGCTAACCACTACACCACCGTGTCACGGTTTGGACAAAGTATTTAACATAATTTGAAACATTTGAAAAAAAACAATCCTAAGATTTTATGGACCAAAAATATACTGATCAATCAACAGGAAATCATAAGTTTCAGCCCCAACACTACACAAACCGAAAGCAGATGTTTTGTTACACTTCTGCTTATACCCAGACCTGTGTTGTACACAGATCAACACCTGTGACTGTTAATGCTGAGCCCCAACACAAATAAAACAAGCAGTGACAGCAGACACTTGTGTGGTGGGAGGAATTTATTGACGAATCAAACAGCTGTACATCTATTTGCCTTTCTTGGCCTTGATCTTCCTCAGGTAGAACTCAAGCTCCTTGCCTTCCAGGACGTAACCGTCTGCCCTGCCACACTGACCAGGTTTGGAAGCGATGCAAGCTGCAAGAAGGACAAAATATAGGGTCAGCGATGAAGATGTAAAAACCTCGAGTGGGAACAGCACTGTAGTCAAGTCTCAACAGTTCAGTTATGAGGTAAGTTGGAGGATTTTTTTTAATGAGAAAGGTTTTGAGTGGTAAATTTTGTCAATTACATTCAGGCCATCTGCCATCACCTTGTCTTGTTTGAAATGTTTTCCAGTACAGTGCTGATACAAACACATAGCTGAGCAGTCTATCCATCAGTAGAAATATTCTACAGCTATGTCTTAACCTTCAGACAAAAAAGTGGATGAATCATCAAAGCTAACATTCAAAACAACTTAAGTCTAGAAACTAGTCTTACCGAGCAGCTTTCCCTGCTGGAATTGCTCCTCCAGGAGTGGGCTGATCTTGGCCATCTTCTTACGCTCATCGTACTTCTTCTGGGTCCTCTTTGATCTTTTCTTGTTCAGGACCTCTTCCTCCTCAGGAGTCTACAGCAGTGGGGGAAACGAGGCTTGTTAAATAAAACTGAAGTGAACCAGCCTTCAGTACTAAAGGAAGCAAGTACATAAACTGACAATGCACATCATGACTGAACACCACGTCTTTCTCAGAGTCACTGATATCACCACTTCCATTCAGTAGCAGAACTGGACAAAGTTATCTTCATGGAAAGACAAGGCAGATGAAGTAACTTTACCCCACATACAGTGGCTACATTTGCACTGAAGTGCTTTGCTTTAAAATCTGCATCTTAATACTACAGCAGTAACTACAGCCGAGATAAAAGCTAGACAAACATTTAAGTGATGCCGAATTTGTCACCAAGTAAAAAAGGCACTTAGAATTTACTCTACACGTACCAGCTTGGCTCCCTTTTTGCGTCCCAGAGGAGTGGCGTAGTGAGCCTCATACCACTGTCTGTAGGGCAGACTGTCAACGAGGACAATGCAATTCTTCACCAGGGTCTTGGTTCTGACAAGCTCGTTGTTGGAGGCATTGTAGACCACATCAATGATCCTGGTCTTCCGTGTGCAGCCTGAGAGCAAAAATAGTGGGTTGTTGGCAAATGTAGATTTTAAACTTTGTTCTCTCATTTTGGCAAATATGAAAAATGCTTTGCATGACAGGTCTTTCTCAGAGTCACGATTATCGTCACTTGAATTCAGTAGCAGAACTGGACAAAGTTATCCTCACAGAAAGATATGCAACAGGAATGGCTCAAACAGACCCATGAATTCTAAGTGGCACTGATGATAAACTTACACTCAGAGCCCCATGAGAAGTTGCCAACATCAAGCCTCAGAGCACGGTACTTCTTGTTTCCACCACGGACCCTCACTGTGTGGATGCGACGAGGTCCGATCTACAAAGAGGGAATTATTGTTAAATATTAGTGACAATACAATTAGTGCCTGCCAGTAATTCTGGACCAGAAAATAATCATACAATAAAAACAGCACCATAAAGCACTGAAGCGTGTCAGTGTAACTATGACAAGTCCTAACATTGGTAGGTCCAAAGCTTTGAACCAAAACAGTCCAAAAAAAGACCTACCTAAGGTCAGGTTTTCATCACCCACGCATCACCACATTAAATTTAGTTTCTGAATATATATAACAATTTTATTCACCTTTGTGTTTGCAGGAGGGCGACCGAGCTCATACTTCCTCTTCTTGTGGTAGGGCTTGCGTTTACCGCCTGTCTTGCGGCGTTTATGCCAGTTGTCCCTTGAGATACCTGGGTGAATGAACAAAGTAATTTAAAGCATCTGACAAGTCAGTGTGTGATCAATGCAAAATGATGCGGAATGCTTGAGTTATCAGTTCTCCAAGGTAGGTTGTCCGCATTTTAATTCGGATTCCGCTAGAAGAGTTTCATCATGTCACTCAAGCATTTTTTCTACACCACAATCATATATATTTATTTCACTATATATTTTAAGTACATAAATACTGACAACACGTGCAGCATTTCGAAGTTAGACGTGTACAGAGTACACAAAATAAACTTTGTACCACGTGGATCTACAACCACCTAGTGATATTTAAACTTTAACAGCTGAAACACACCTTATGTCTAATGCATTTAAAAAGCAGCCAATGATAGATACGCACTAAACTACTGCCACACTGTAGCGCGTGTTGCGCTACAACAATCTAGTTAGTAATACAATATCCTAATTTCACAAACAGAAAAACTACGGGAACCTCAAATAACCATAAATTACGTATTCAAAGGTTATGATAAAACTTGTTTAAAATGGCACATTAAATATTTTTCACAAGGCTGTAAGAGCATGTCATGCTCAGAAACTGCCTGCTTAGCTCGCCAATGCTAGCACCAAGTTCCCCGTGGGCTTCACACAAAAATTCAAATACAAGCAAAAACAATTATTCTAAACACTCGGCACGTCGAACAGACGACACTACATTCTGCGAAGATGTTTTCAAAATGCAAACACAAATATAAGTCTATTTTTCTGCTACACTTCCAAGTCCGTCGCTAGCTAGAAGACAAGCGCAAGCAGCCATCTTGCCTCAGAGATCCACTACATGCTTAAATAAAACAAAATTAATAGACTGTAGCTAGCAAATACGAAGTTACAACTGCTTAAACAACATTTAACTTCAACATAGCCAACCATTATTAGATCAATCCTTCCTTAAATTATCAGATGGACAAGGATTCTCCCTCCGACCCCAGCTTGAAAACACGTACCCATTCTCAGGCGCCGGCTAGAAAGAGAGATCGCAGAGGCTCATGGGTAGGTTTGAAGCCAAGTGCTCTCGCGAGAAGTTCGCTTACTGTCGACGGGATTTGAGGAACAAAGTGATACGACGAATGAATGACTTCGCTGTAACTTGAAGAAATTAAGTGAATTTAAATGTTTTTAGTGGTTTAATGTGGATTCCATTTTCATCAGGACACCTTTTATTCTATTTCCATGGCAGTTGAACGTGTCAGTAAAATTATGCAACGTATCAATCTATGCACTCAAAAGTCACCTTATACAGTCACTTTATCTATTTACCATATATATGAAATCTACTGTACCTTTTCAATTACATGCAATAACTTTTGCCATTGTTTCTCTACTTTATTTCTTATTTATTTTTATTCTGTTTGTTGTTGAGGGCCACACGGTGGTGTAGTGGTTAACACTCTCTCCTTGCAGCGAGAAGACCAGAGTTCGAGCCCCGGTTGGAACAAGGGCCTTTCTGCATGGAGTTTGCATGTTCTCCCCGTGTGTGTGTGTGTTCTCTCCGGGTTCTCCGGCTTCCGGCAGTCCAAAAACATGCAATGTGGGGATTAGGTGAATTGGACACTTTAAATTGACCGTGACAGTGAATGGTTGTTTGTCTCTAGCTGTGTGTGGCCCTGCGATGGACTGGCGAACTGTCCAGGGTGTACCCCGCCTATCGCCTGATGTAGCTGAGATTGGCACAGCACCCCCCACGACCCTCTGGTGGAGGATAAAGAGGTTAGATGATGACTGACTGTTTGTTGTCTGATTGAAAGCTCTCCTAGTTCAGTTGCATCATGTATACAGTGACAATAAAATAAACGTGTCTATATAATTTATCATCACTTTGTCCTCCACATGGTTGGCCACAGGGAGGTGGAGCCAATTCCAGCTGACACAGGGTGAAAGGCAGGGTCCAACCTGGACAGGTCACCAGTGTCATCACAGGACCAATACAATATAAACTCCACACAGAAAGACCCTCATTCAAACCAGGACCCCAACCACAGACATACTTACTGAGAGGTAACAATGCTAGCCACCACATGGTCCTACTAAATGATAATATTACTTTACATCATACAGCTGCTTATATTCTCCTACGACAACTCTATCATGACTTTAAATACAAATATGAACAACTTATTCAAGAAACACAAGAAATTATAAAATAAAACAAAACAAACAACCTCTCCATATTTCCATAAAGTTCTTTATTATATACAGCTTGGTTAATTGGCATTGGCATGTAGATATAGTGATACATCTGGCAAGCCTTTTTTCCCCCATTCATCTGATTTGTAAAGTATGCAGTTTGTTAAGTGAAGCAGCAGAAAGATCATTCTTCCCAGGGGCTCATGTCTGTGTCAATGGCCACACAGTTGTATGCAGCGTAACGAAGCTTCTCTTCACAAACCTTTGCACTGCAAAAAAAGGAAAGGATAAGATAAACGTGCAATTACTCCCAGAATAAAGCAGCCTTTACACATATATGCAATGTGGCAGTGAATACAGTACATTGTAAACACAGTCATAATTGTTTATGTAAAGCAAGTTTAATTTTTACAAGTCGATTGCTGATCTTTTACTGAATCAGTGCTCTCTATCATATTTTTTTTAAGTATCATTAAGTTGCACACTACTCATGAGATTCTTTCCCAATTATTGAAACTACTTAATATAGCACAGGGTGAGAATAAAGTAAGTGTACCTTGAAAATGCTTTAGAAGCAGTTATTTCAAGAAAAATTCTACACATTCTACATACCGTATCTAAAGCACAGAATGTTAGCGTACCTTGGATAGCTGGGTAAATAAAGCGTGCTGGAACATGTGGAGGACTGTGGTAGTGCATCTGTTGTTTCAGAGCTAAATATGGACAAATACATTTCAATACACAGAAAATAATAAACATCACATGCCACTGTATATTATCTAATTCACTGTTTTGCTATCAATACAATTCAGTACTTTAGTTTTAGGGATATATTTGTGCTCACCCCGATTTGCCAGGAAAGATGTAGATAGGTGCAGGAAGACGACTTCTACCAGTTACAAACCTCAGAAACCTGCTGCGATCCTCTGAAAACCAAATTGAAATCAGATTCAGTAACAACTTCCCATGAATGTTGGTTCATAGCTTTTATCTCATCAGTGATGTGGATGTGTGCAGTATATTACAATTACCGTTGGTGAAGTTGGTCAGCGCTTCCCACAAGTACTGCACTCTAACATCACTTTGCTCCAGGTCTTCAACTCTTGCTGGTGGGAAAAATAATTCATGACAATTAAGCAGAGCATTGAACTGAAAAGAAGTAGAGAATCAAACCAGCACTTCTAAATTCAAAGCTTAACTAACAATACATTCATTTTAGGGGGTGGTTCAACTGACACAGGCATTGCTAATGCAGCCACAAACAAAGCATCGCCTCCTCTGCCAGAACAGAAAATGAGAGCTCATGGTCAGAGGAGTTTGGTTAGAACTTGAAGCTGAATACTTACTGAGTCGTTTCAAGGCTTCCACAGTAATCTCCGGGTCTCCACACACTTTTTTTTCAACTTCCTGCCAGGTGAGCAGGTCTAGCACCGCCTGAGGAACCACCTTCAGCAGCCCCGCCTGCATGGCTGCAATCTGTAACACACATTGTTTAATTATCATTAGGCAAAATGTGCACACAGATTTAGCAACTGCACAAAGATGACTTTCTTTTAACTATAAGTTAAGTTATAAGTTGGGCAGAAGAAATTGCACACTGGAGCTTTAGGTGTTAACATATAGAAAGTCAGTCAGACCTGCTTCTTGCTCTCCTCTAGCCGAGCTTCCTGCACCAGGCGGACAAACTCAGTGCGATCCTCATGGCGAACTGCCACATTGCTGCCACCAGGGATGAGCTCCACCATCTGGCCATTGCTAAGCAGTGTGGTGTACACCAGCTCCTCCCCAAACCTGAACTCAAACGTCTCCTTGTCCATGTTCTCCATGGCCTCCAGCAGGTTTACCTGAACAAACATTCAACTTTACCTTGAGACTATAACTCAATGAGACAGAGTATGCTTGGAAACACAATACTTTTGAAGATATAAGAAATATAGGATCATATGACTGTCAAGCAGATAGAAAATATTTGAATGTACTCACCAGCACTGAGTCTACAGCAGGGAAATCTTTACTCCAGCTGATGGCTTCCCCAGTCAGCTGCTTCCACACCAGCCCGGGCAGAGCCAAGACCTGCAGGTACAAAGATGACATCCAATAAACAAGTGTACACATCAGTGATTCTTTCTTTGTACCAATATTAACAACCTAGAGACAGAAGAGCATGAAAATTACTCACTAAGAAGTCTTTTCCTCTGAGAGCAGCTCCCATTAGCTGACCAATCCACTCATACTTGTTTAACTCTTTACAGGATGGGTTGGGGACGTAGTAATCTCTTGCTTCTAAGGCGCCCTGACAGAGAGCAGCAATAGTTTAACAAAGAAGCCAAATAAAACTTAAAATAGGACTGTGTGCAGGCAACGATGGTGAATGATTACCTGATTGGCTGTACGGCAGAAGAACGGCAGAGGCATGGGACACTCGGCTGAGCTGGGACAAAGCTCCTCAGACATGTCTGCCAAGCTGTCACGAAATCCACCTCCCTGGTCAATAATTCCCTCTGCAATGAACTTACATTCCCACCACTGATCATAGCGAGCAGGCCACCTGAGGAATAAAGAGGTGAAACAGTTCATCTTAGTGTTCTTTTCTGACATATTGATATTTATATGAAACTAATTAAACTGATGGGAGACTTAAAAAATAGCAAACCTATAATCCAACATCTTCTCTAATTTGTCTGATGGCTTGAGGCCTTCAAACACCTGCAACAGAAGAATAAAAAATAATGAGGCAACAGAGGCAGCACTATTGTTACATCACACAGTCACAAGTAAAAATCTGTTTTCATGTTTCCATCTCATTACACTTAAGTCTCACAGTGAGAGTCTATCGAGTACCTGGTTGAACACAGCGTTCTTGCAGCCCAGGTCTAGAGACGGATTGTCTCTGTGTTCCATGGCCAGACGTCTGTTGATGTAAAGTCGGGGCATGAAATTTGGTTTACTGGTCTCAGAGTCCTTGAGGCACTGAGTGATGAGAGCTGTGCGACACTTTGACAGCAGCAGGAACTGTTTTATGCCCTGGAGGATGTCAGAGAAGACACAAGTTTTGAAAGCTCATAGACCAATATATCATTTATTTTTTATGTAACATCTAAATTGGGTGGGAAAGTAATCCATATTTATGTTTCGATAAGTGTCCCTGTTCTGACTGTCTTGAAGTCCATCAAGAAGACAAAAAACAGACTTACTGATACTGACAGAAGGGAAGTTCTGTTCATTGGGAAAGAAGAACATCTTATTCCAGTGGGAGGATGGAAGTAATTCCACCTTAACCCAGTCTCTGTTTTTCACAAATGGTGTTATAATGTACTTAATTTGATCTGAGATGACTCACTTTGATATGATTGAAGGTCCCCAGACTGTAGTCCCAGGCTGGCACCACATGAGGGAGTGCACTGTCCAGGAGACAGATGAACCTGCAGAGTGGGACAAAACAATGACAACATTTAAAACCCTGACATATGCTGGTAATACTTAATATTTACAAATGTAAAATTTAAAAGTGCAGAGGGTAACTTGAAACTTTTTTAAATATAAACATTCAAATCACTGTCAAACGAGTTCACACAATGCTGGTTAAGCATATCACATCTACACATCTGTCTCTGTGTTTCTCATAGTAGCTGTGATTAGATTTCCATTGTTGCACAAAAGGAGGTGATTTCTACTGTTCATAAAACCCAGACAATCAGATTAACACTTCTTGTTCCCACCCACCAATTATCTTGCTCATGAGTGACAAGAAGATGGAGCGTGACAGTGATGGGTGTATTGTTAGTGCAATGTCACCAGTAATGTTGTGGCGAAGCGGGAATTGAGCAGAGAGCAAAGCTTCTAATTCTCAAGTAACTAATTGGTCAGAGCATCACCTGTGGATATGAGCTTTGGGTAGCTATCAAAAGAAAATTGTCCTCCATAAGGTGGCTGAGCTTAGCCTAGGTTCTACCAGAATTGACTGAAAGAATATTCCAGGTTACATGGGAGAGGGACATCAGCAAAACTGTGATTGGCATGCTGCTTCAGTGACCCGATCTCAGATAAGGAGAAAAAAGTGTATTAATAAATGAACGTGGACTTACCGCTGGATGATTAATGCCCTGCGGTAGAGCACATCAGATGGGGTGCCCTGCAGACGGGGGTAGCGCACCAGGTTAGAGGACTGGAAAATATCAGCGTTCAGACCAAGGTCCCTCTCACATGATGATTTTATCTTCAAGCCTCTGATCCGGACGTCTATTCCCTCCTCTGGAGAGCAGAGAAGTGAGAAAACATCACTTCACATTAAGCCATAGAGTCACGCAAAATGTACCCAAGTGATTCAGAATTACAGGAAATGATATTAAATATATATATAAATATGTAAAAAGCATTACCTTTACATTCCTCAATTCGGATTTCAATGACAGGGAGGTGGGATGTCATGTCCTCCAGTACACACACTTCTCCAATCAAGTTGCTAAAAATATAATGTATACACATATTTATAGTTGTATAAAACACAGGCATCTGTATTATGATGTAAAACGCGTACTGAAAGTACAAAAACCTGCTTAGCCTGCTAAATGCTGACACAACTATATGACCAAATGCAGGCAAAATGATTTCACAGACTTACTCCTCTAAGGTGAGATCACTAATTTTTTTGAGGTTGTCTCCTTCTCCTCCATACACTGTGACTCTCTTGGGCATGTAGTTGTCGTCTGTCGAGTCCACGGACAATAACAGCTTACTAAAGAGTAAAAGAAGAAGCAGGTTGTACACAAGTCTGGACAATAAATCACAACAACAAAATCACATGAAATTTGATTCAAACCACATTTGAAGATTGTTTGTGATCAGATTCAATTTCACTTCATTTTGTCTCAGTTTGCACTCTAATCAAAATGATTTAAGAAATGTAGTTTGAACCAAAACCCTTTTAAGTCAGAAAATCCTCTCATCATGTAATTACCAATTTTATTTTAATGTTCAGTGGGTGCTTACTTTACCACGGTGCCTCTCTTCATGTGGAGGCGGATCCAGTGTTGTCCCTGCATGCCATCGCTCTCCCAGTAGGTTTCAATGTCGCCGTCTGTCAGACAGCTCACTCCTCCACTGGGATCCTCCTATCAACAAACACAGGTGTAGACTGAAGTGTAAAAAATACACTTATGGAACATACGTGTTTGTAATTACATGTATATACAAAAGGAACAAACATCTTAATTTAAGTACCAGTGTCAATAATAGAAAATGTATAGAGCTGCAATAAATAAAACCTTTGAAATCCACATTCTTCTGAAGATAAACTGTGCAGTAGGTTTGGAACAGTAAAATGACAATACTCAATATGACAATAGTTCAATAACTTAAAATTGCCATTGTATAAGTTTTGTCATTAGTCATTAGGGAGGAAAAAAATCTGCAGTGCAATTTGCATATATTCAGGGTACCTCCTAAAAAGGATGACGATTGGCTGCTCTTTGCATCAATTTACAAAGAAAATCTTATACAGCAGTAGAATATGTTGGTAGCAAGCAGGAGCAGATTGAATAAAACTTTCCCTTGGTAATTATATATGTTGATCGGTCTTTACAATACAGCAATGGACAGTACCATGTAGGTAGTTGCTGTCTTTGTTACTTTTTGACAGGTCACAGCAGGAAAGTCATCGATGTATGTCATCAATTCAATTATGGCTGAGTTCCATTAAGCTTCCTCAGTTTTAGGGTGCATGTTGGTTCACTGTCACG
The DNA here is from genome assembly GCF_019176455.1 of Solea senegalensis. NCBI lineage: Eukaryota > Metazoa > Chordata > Actinopteri > Pleuronectiformes > Soleidae > Solea > Solea senegalensis. The sequence goes on along the minus strand of NC_058021.1, from coordinate 4,627,013 downwards.
CCGTCCTTACTTTCATGAACTGAATTGAGCCATCGTTAATGTGATCAGTGACACCTGTGCTTTTCATGTCAAAATGGCTGCTGTGCATGGAGCCCATTTGACTGATTTTGGCTCTCCCTCTGAACCCTATGACATCACATTTTAATTAGTCTCAGAAATACAGTATACTCTAGAGAAGGTTTTACAGTATCCACTGTCCAACCTTAAAGTAGAGACTATTTCATAGAGGAAAACCTAAGTAACAGAACACCCTGCTCCATGTATGTGACTCACCGAGCATGAAGAAACATCGATGCTGGTAACACACTGCTTCACGCTCCCCAGGTTCTCGTCCTCTTTCCCAATGTGGTCATAGAAGTAGTGCACCAGGTCCTCGTCACATTCATACGTCCAGGTGGGAGGAACATACCTTAATCATTTGAGGGAATGACATCACAGTTTGCTGCTATAGAAAAAAGATGACAGTCTAATTTGACTTGAGACAAACATGCTCACCTTAGCTTCTGGACGGCCGCGTCGTCACACTCAGCGATTTTAGGTTTGGCACCAATGTAAAATGAGTTTTCCACATCAACCACCTGCTCCCACCGGTTGCAGGGTTTGTGGTCATAGCCAAGGAGCTGCTGCTGCATGATGATGTTCTTTGGTGACTCGACTGGCACCAGTCTGTCACCACCCTCCGTGTGTTTACACACCAGAATCCAGCCTTCCTCCAACTCCTGACCTGGACGGTACTCCTCCAGCTGCTCCTGGTAACAAACATGGAGAAACCATGTCAACATGTGTTTACCCACCATAGTTAAAATCATCAAATCTGACAATAGATACTAGTCCTGTAATTTTGCTTTGAACATGGTGCATTTAAGCCCATACAACTCCAAGTATTGTGGAATTTCCTTCTTTATGTTATTTGTTTATTGTTTATAGATGGCAAACTTATTGTAGAATTACCTCCACCAGTTGGTGAAAAAACAATCAATTCAATTATTTTCATTTCTCTGAGATACTGTAGCTGGATCAGGCAAGAATCTCTTTTTATGTTGTTTTGTTTTTAAAATGTATGTTATATCAGTCTGTACTTTCATTTGCCTTAGATAATTAATAATATTTCTCTTCTATTCATACTATGCACAGTCTATCATGACATGTTCAGCTATTTCTTTTTGCCTTACAAAAATCACATCATCCTCATGCTTCCTAACGTATTTTGTAGTGTGCTAATCTTAATTAAGAGTCTCATTAACAGTCTCATTGCTTCTGTTCCTTTGCGTACTGAAAAGAGAATACTTCCTGAACTGATGTAGTATCGAGGCAGTGGTTTACCTTGCTGATTTTCACCCACAGGCCCTGGCTGTTGCAGTATTCTTCACCTGTTGTCCTGATACATGTCCCTTTCTTTGGTTCAATATTGTACTTGCATGTCCTCTTGCTGTGGGGGATCTGGTGTGGACTTTCAAAGATGGAAATTAGGGTTTTTCCAGAGATGGATACTCCAGCGGATGCTGTGGATGAGGCAGAAGCAGGGGATGAGGAGTCCTTGCAGATTTTGTAGCACACCTCCTTTGGGACATAGCACAGGGACTCTGGCAGCAGCTCGCTCCTCCTGAAACTCTCGATGCATTTGTTTAGGAAGCGGATCCTGCCGAGCACCAGGTGAGGGTTGTCACACGGGGACATGATGATGATAATGATGTCAGTCAGCAGCTCAGCAGCAGGAAGGCACAGTCAGCTGACATTATACCACTATCCTGGATACTCCTGTCAAAACAATCCACAAACAAGAGCGAAATTTCTACATTAACAGAGGCTTCGGGTTCCGAGTCTCGAAGGTGACGAAACCTCTAATGAATGAGCAAAGTTCACTGCTTGAAATGATTAACAGGGTAAGCTAACGTTAGCGCGGAAGCTAAGTGTGGCGAAGGTAAATGACTGGATCCATAAACTACAGTTTTGAACGCAAAAGAGCAACAAGACACGTTTAATTTCGTCAAAAGCAAAAAGGGAGAAAAAAAGAAACTCACTACTTCGACTTTACAGACCTTTACTCTTGACAGGTGTTTTAATATGAATCTCCTGTGCTACCAGGAAGATGACGTTTGACGCCCTCGATCTTCCGTCGTTTTGTGTTTCAAAATAAAAGCCTCTCATTGAATCATGCCTTTTTGTTCATAAACACTCAACAGTGAAATATTTTGTCCTTTATCCTACAGTTGTCCTGGTTCATACACCAGACCGGGGTTGTGCAGTGTATGGAACACAAGACAGACTTAGAATCCATCAATTAGAGGGAAATTGTAATTTAACAGACCGAAAAAGATAATTAACAGCTTGTGTGTAACATTAAGCAGGTTTTACTGTCAGAAATTCATGATACCCAATTTTCTCAAACTGTGGTGGTACTGTTCTACTTTATGTATATACCAGACCCCCATAGTTTCTTATGTACACTTGGATGGGACGGGTGAAGAATTTTTTTATGTGGTTGTGCTATGTAACCTCAATCCCCTAAATGCCACCAAATCCCACACAATGATCCTTTTCATATAAATAGCTGCATCCTCCTTTCTGAAATGATGTTTGAAAAAGTCGTAATGTTTAAAGTGACCAGCAGAGCAGTTATGAATTTGGAATTTAGAAACTTGTACATGCATATCTACCAAAAGTTACAGCTTTACACACACACACACACACACACACACACACAATAATAAAATAAAGGAGACTTTGTGTAAGAAAAGGACCATTTTTAATTTCCTAGCAATTAAAAATGAAAGGAGCAATAATGGTAATTTTCTGAATGGCAAAAGAAAGAAAGAAAACATTTTCAGTACAGGCAACAAGTAGGAACAACTTTTAATCTGGTGATTTTCCCTTGATATTTTCTACTGGAACTTGAATCAGTGTCATTTCTTGTTCTTGGTTGTTGGTGGCACTGGTGTTTTCCTCAGGAGAAATATTGCCGTGTTCTTTCTCATTTGGGTAAGATGAGATCTCCAGCAGTGAAGGGAGGCTCATACCTTTACCCCTCTGCAGAAGGTCGTCGAGACCTTCACCCTGTGATCCATTAACAGATAAATACTGTTTCTTCACAGGCCTTTCTGCAGGCTGATGGATCTCAAGATCTTCAGCACTCATCCTGTGAATGTGGAAAACAATGTAAATTCCCTTTTTTAATTTAGCTTTATACTGAACTGTGCAGCAAAAATAATGAATTGTACATTCATTGACCTCATGTCAAAGGTGGAGCCTTTAAATGCTGGTTTAAGAGTCTCTGCTGCTGTTGACAAAGTGTAAGGGATGGAGAAATATCTCTGTTTCCAGTGCTTGTCTTTCACAATTGGAGCCAGGTTCTGGTACATGTCGTCCACAGCCAGCATTGACACCTACAGGAGAGAGAAACAAGGGTACTCGTATTTTATGAATTTACAGTGATAGAGTTAAGCCCAGAGGAAAAAAAAACCTGAATGTTTCGGTCGATCAGCTGGTTTGTTTCAAAGTCATCATCGTCCTCGCCAAACGGGTTGATGATCAGTTCTCCCACCTACAGATCGGACACACACTGAAGTCACATTGTATCTACAAAATCCAAATTCTGTGATGCATGGATGTGCTTGTGTTACCTTGAGCCAGCCGGCGTAGAAGAAGAACTGCAGGAGAGTGAAAACAGGCACATACATGTCCAGGTTTTGACCCTTATAGCCCTTGTCAGGGTTCAGGAACTGTCGACCAATCACACAGAAGCCAAAAAACGAGTAAACCGCAAGAGTGACTACCTGAAATGAGACAGTGAGCAAGTCAATGTGTTGAAGAAGCACTCAAAGTTAAATCATCAGATTATCATAGCTGTGACTGGATGAGCTAATTTGAACCATTTATTGCAGGGCTACACTAATTATTATTTTAAGTACAGATTAGTCCGATGAATGTTGTAATTAACTCATTGATTGGTTGGCTGGTTAGTACATTTATTTTTCCGCAAAAGTGACATTTTTACTTGTTTTATTTCACTTGCATCAAAACATTTTGTAATGTGAATTTTGAATTAAAAGATTACAGCTGCAAAATAAAACATGCAATATCTCAATTCTAGTTTATTTACTGAGCAAATAAACCTGAAAATATTGACATTACAAGGAGCTGTGATCTAAAAGCACTCAGATTAATTGATTCATCATCAAAACAGGCAATTAGGGACTATTTGATTAATCGTTGCAGCTCTAGTATACAGTATACAAAGTGCTTTAACGTGTTACATTTCCCCACTGATTCCTACCTGAGTGTAGACCAGAGGAATGCTAATCCAGTCATAGTGGAACAGGAGGCTGCACTTGGCCCGGTAATTATTCAGCTCCTGTAGATACAGTTCACACAGTCAGTCAGCATATAAAATATGATTGCTGCAGTTTGCAAGAGGACGTGTCAGTGTGCGCTTGCTTTGTTTGTCCATCCATCACTCACGTCCATCAGAAGTCTCAGAGCAATATCGTCCCTCACTCGTCCCTCCTCTCTCGCTCTGGACGCCAGGTTGGAGAACCACGTCAGAGGCATCCAGTACTTGTTGAAATCCGAGTGTAGCGACTCAAACGTTTTCAGCTCGTGTGTCGTCATAAATCCTGCGAAAACAGTTCCCAGTGTAAAATCAGCAAGAAGCGAACAGAGCTGCAACAGACGCATGATAAATGAATTCATTGATAATTGCTGACATTTTTCTAAATAAACATGCCAGATTTTATGGTTCTAGCTTCTGAAAACATCCATTTTCTCAACATATCTTTGGATATAGACTGTTAATAAGTGAATTGAGTGAACACTTAAATAAATAAAAGTGTATATATCTTGATTAAATATTATTCCAATAGCAAAGCAACAGGGAAATTCATTTCATTACTTAATAATATTTGAATGGAGCTCTTGGACTCACCGGCCTCCACTATGTGCTCCAAAGTGGGAAAACGCTTGTGAACTCTGGTGCTGATGGAGCGGAGGATAAGAACCGAAGATAAGTTGGCATATCTCATGAGGGTTCGTCGCAGCAGACGACCCCTCTCGTCTGCTCCGTGGACGTTTCCAGACACCACCATCATCAGGTTGTCAGGCAGCGGGAAGCTGGTGTACTGACCCCACCAACGGTTAAAGGCCAAGGACACATAGAAACCTGAAATCAAGAAAATAAACCCAAATAAACTAAAATAAGATGACACACAGTATCTTTTGCTTTGTTTGACTTACCCAGCACAAATGTAACTGGGATAAAGTTGCTGTTGGTGAACTGATCACAGTAAAGTGCGATTCGCTCAAACAAATCCTGCTGCGTAGGTGACAGGAGGAACCTGCAAAACAAATAAATGTTTTCCAGTGGACGACACAAACACCTAAATGTGATCAGTTAGTGCAGCAGGCGACAAAAACAGAAGATGAAATAAGTGTATTTGCCTGTAGAACACACTGAAAAACAGATAAATCCCACAGAAGACTAGGAGCTCCTTATAAAGCAGCCTGTAGATGCTTCCTTTCCACCTGAACAGGAGCTTGGAGAAGCCACCGAACCTTGCATTGGCCACTTCGAGGGAGTAAGAAACTGTCATGTTTATTCTGCTTTGTAACAGCAAAATGAAATCCTGCAAAATAACAAAAATAAATATTGAAATCTTGACTCATTTCGGTTTGTAAATGTTGATATATATTTCATATACAGCATCACTCTGTAAAACCCAAAATAAACCAGGTGCTCTCACCTGGTTGTAGAGTATGTTGAAGTGTCCGGTCCTCGGAAGAAAACTTCTTCTTCTGGGTTTCACTTTAAATCTCTCTGTCATGCTGCCATAAATTTAACATTTCACATTTATTACCTGGGAACCTGAAGCTCAAAGAGATACACACCTACAGTCACTGAATGAGAAATGAGTGGAAACAACTGCTGTATAAAAAATGTCATGTTTGTCATGTCACGCTGTAGTTTGTGGCTTTCCACAAATCTGTTTTGTAATCTATAGCAGTGGTTCCCAACCTTTTTTTCCTTGAAGCCCTTCTTGCTTGTGTCCAACCCCAACATTTGTAATTATTCACGTTATTCTATATGCAAAAAATAAACAGCAGTTAACAGTTTTTGTTCCTTTTCTCACAGTATAATATGGATATAAACTGTCCTGTGCCTCCAAAACATCAAAACCAAGGTAACTCTTGAGATATTGCCTTGTTTTGAGTCTTTGGTACTTTTACATTTTGTTGTACAGATGCTGAGAACAGGAACGCAATTGGGTAAAGCCGCTAACTGACCCGATCAGCGGTCACTCAGGTGTTGGTAATAAATAGCTTAATGAATTTAAAGGTGGGCCGGAAAAAGAAAGGGTTTTCATTCACCGAGTTCTAAATAGTGTGTGATTGGGATTTTCTACATTAAAAATGCACAAATATAATTTTAATAAACTCACAGCCTCAGAGCAGACTAAGCTCTGCAGCTCGGACCCAAGGTTGGGAACCATGGATCTATAGCATGATCCACAGTGTTAATACACATTAATAATAGCACAATGTTACCTCTGTGGAGTTGATTAAAGAGTCCTAATTAGAGCCCCATCCCCAACAATGACATGAGATTTCCGCCCCTGTATGTTGAAAAAAATTAACTTGTGTTATGTATGTGAGTAAAAGAAAACCAAATAAACACAGATTTATTTCTCAGTGAAGGATTTACAGTGTTTAATGTTCTGACCATCACTGACTGTGAGTCCAAACACTACAATGCAGGTATAGATTGTCAGATTGGCTCGCTTGTCTCTTAGCCTTTGTCATTGGCTGTGACACATTGCTGTGTTTGTTTTTCACATCGTTACAGCTGTCCACTGTAAATCTGTCCCTGTTTTATTGTCTAACTCTGTTTGCTCGGCCCTGACTGCATATTTATGAGGCCACCATCAGACGTCCATCATCAGCAATCATGGTGGACTTCCTTCTTCACCGTGTCACTCATGCAGCTGATGTGTCTTTTAACTTTTATCGCCGACAGATTTATGCAACAGTATTACCATGCAACTGCTGGTTACCATTGCAGTCACTAGATGGTGCTGCTTTGACATGCAGCATAGCTCTCAGCCTCAGCCCTGATTCTTCACTGTCCGTGTTTATCGCTTAAACAACGACGCCCAAGCGTGCTTCTATTGACAGGAAACAATAGAAGTAGTAGTTTTAATCTTTTCTTGTGTTTATCAGAACGTCTTTGCATTACACAGAGGGAGAGGTAATACAGGAGCACACCAATGATGAAAAAAACACACCACGAACATGTTCTCAATCTACCCTTGAGTATTACTCACAGTGATAAATCATTTTTGTAATAAACGTCAGAAGAAGCTAAGAAGAACATAAGGATGTGTTTTTGGATGTATGTATGTATTTGATAAATCACCAGAATATAACAGTGTCATAATAAATATAAGATCTGACACATCCTGACCCAGATTATTCATATAAACAATAAATAAAAGTGGGCCTAATATAGAGCCCTGTGGTATATTTCTATTATGTAACAGTGCAGATCAGCTTTTATCAGTGTTAGTGCTTTTTTTTTCTTGTTTTTCCATGTTTAAAATGTTTGTGCTGCAGTGTGTATGAAATATAACTTTTTACAATCAAATCAGTGGTCAGCACTGCAGGTCAAAGTTTCCACTTCATCAAAAAATGTTAAATGTTCAGTGTGCACTAGTACTGTACTAATCAACAAAATGTAACGCTGTCGTCATCATCAGCATATACGCTTTATACAACATCTGACCCATTCTGACTTAGATTATTAATATAAACAATAAATAAAAGAGGGCCTAATATAGATCCCTGTGGTACATTTCTGATATATAAAGGTGCAGACTAGCCTTTAGTGCTTTTTTTTCTTGTTTTTCCTTGTTTAAATTATTTTTGCTCTTAAAACTTAATACAATATATTTCACAAAAGCTAATATTCCACCTTCATATCTGTTTCTAGTTCTTGTGTATGAGTTAAGAAAAAAAACAAGGACAATGGTTGCTCTGTAATCTTGATCTCGATCAAATTCACTCCCAGATTAAACTAAATGGCAACTCCAACAAGTGATTTCCTGCAGCTTCAGCTAACCGTGGGTTAGGCACTCTGTTAGAATAGGACAGTGAGAGCAGCTCTGTGAGCTGATCGTTATGGTAACCCAATGCAGTAATTACAACTTCCCACGGTGAGTGAAATTAGAGCTCAAAAGAAAAGTAGGATTTCAGGTAGCTGAGGCCGACCTGGGTCATTGTCGGGGCAGACAGAACAGAGAGGCCACTGAGGAAGATCACATGAAAAAATCTGGAGCAGTGAACCAATGACAATCAGTTGTAATCATTGTTATGTAGATCATCCTGAAACTGAAATCTTAAAGCATTTATTTGTTTTTAACTTTTCAACAATATACAGTACATTTAAAAGAAAATCAGTTGCACCTGCCAGCAGAAACATAGAGACATAGCTCTATTTTCATTGAACAAAGCAGAAATGTGTATGAAATATAATAGTATATTTAATTTAATTGTACAATCAAATCAGTAGTCAACACTGTAGGTCAAAGTTTCCACCTCATCACAAAATATTACAGGTCCAGTGTGTACAGTACTGTATCAGTGGAAAATATTGCCAGAAGTTAATAAAATAAATCACCCAAACTGAACTGTTGTGTTTCTTTGACTTTAATTATATATTATGGCTCTTACTTCACCACAAGAGGCCACTAAATCTGAACTTGTTATTTGGAGTTGGGAAACTTTAATTTTCATTGACTTGACTTTGATTTTTTATTTTCTAAAATCTGCTCTCCTATATCCATCTATCCATCTTCTACTGTTTTATCCTCCACATGAGGGTCATGGGGTTTCGCCCCAGCTGACATAGGGTGAAAGGCGGGGTCACACCCTGGACAGATCGCCACCAAACAACCATCCACTCTTAAACTCAACCCTACGGTCAGTCTGGAGTCTCCAATTGTGCTTATTTAACCCTTAGTGCTCACGTGGCACGGATCTGTGCCACAGGTGCACTCTGTGTGTGTGTGTGTGTGTGTGTGTGTGTGTGTGTGTGTGTGTGTGTGTGTGTGTTCATAGGTCACGTCTTCGGGCTTTACAAAAGGTATTTTTCATCCTTATGTGTTGTTGAGTCAAAATTATATTCATTTTATATCACATATTTTTCTAAAAAAACAAAAATAAAAACGAGCCAAGCAAACTTTGAAATGCTTTGACGTGCTTTGCAAATTTCACAAATTCAATCTGATTTTCAAAAACTGGAGTACTTTTCTGCTCAGGTGTGTTTACAAAAACAAAAATCATGTCATCAGATTGCCTAAAGGTTGTGCTGAAAAAAAGGATAGAAGACACTCTATATTGCACATTTCTTATAGCCTCTGTAGGTAAGTTTTTTAACATAGTAATGGAGAAAAGAAACAGTGTTCCAAGGGTTAAAAACAACTGAAGGATGTAAACTCAGATATCACTCAGATATTTGCTCTCCCAAAAACATAGAAAAGACATGACCTCAGTATCAAGGCATTGTTTAAAAATAAAAACAAAACAAAACAACATTCTCCCAACTCCCAACATTCCTGCTATTTATTTTTGTGACCAAAAGGCTTTTGGCATTTGAAGCGCAGTGAAACTTTATATGGATAGATATACATATACATATATAGTGGAAACACTGTGAAAACCCATCTGGAAAATACACCTCTGTCTTCCAGGAAATTCCAGGAAGCTCCACGCCCCTCGCTGCACCCTCGCTGCTCAGTCTCACCGAACACCGACGGATAAGCATTCAAAGCCAAAACAGTGTGACCGTGAGACGTCTGTCTTAGATAACAGTCACATGCATGTATCCTGCTCTTCTTCTCACTTCAGACGCGTATATTTTCATTGATTTATACCTATTTACATCCGTCCGCACACACATTCAGCAGTTTGAGACGTGCAGAGCATGTGCATTAGTCCTAACTACGGTTTAGACACATTTCGACTCCACGCCTACACTTTAAATTTCACATCTCACCTTCAGTTAACCGCAGACATGGTGACAGGGTGAGTCACCGCATGGCACCGATATTTCTAGTTGTGCAGCTTAAGGTGGCGTTTGCTCCAGACCTTCCTGTTGTAGTGTAATAAGTCAAAGAGGAATGCATTACAATATTACAGGCACACTCGGGTGAGGTGAAGAAACATTTTGCCTTGAGTGCAGTGTTAATTTAAAATGACATATGCTTGTTTTTCCAGGGAGAAAAAATAAGTGGGCCTCTCTTTCAAACAGTTCCTGTGTCCCTCAGGTCCCACAGGAAAAGCTGTGGATTAAATCACTTCCTCTTACATTGTGATACTACAGTGGTGGGACCACACTGTCCCTGCGTCCACACACAGAGTTTCTCTTCAGTGCATTTTAAAGAGCCTCTTGTCATTTTCATTTTAGGGAAACACCACTTTCTTGTGGGGGAGTTACCAGGAGTGAAGCTGAGGAATTTTGAGTGCTCAGAAAATAAGAAACAAATGACAAAAAAAATATAAATAATAATAATTAGAGTCACCTTACCTCTCGATCCATCTTGATCTAATTTCACTGTACCAGTGTTTGACATGTATGTGAGGAAGAGTAGAGAGCAAATGATGTTTTTTGGAATAAATCTGCCCCTGTAGCTGACTTTGTTCGGCCTATTTACACCATTGGTCATAATGGTAAGAGAACTTGGTATTAAAAGTTTAAGAACCACTGCTCTAAGTCATAGATTTCAAGGAATTTTAGTACAAACATGTAAAAAAAGTGAGTGGTGCTGATCATCAAACCATCAGCAAAAGAAACAAGTGAGCCTCCTTCCAAAAAAAGTTAAACTATTCCTTTAGTGTCACGAGAGGCTGACATTCTCATACTCTCCGTGGTCAGAGTCTTCCAGCTCGATACCTGGAACCAGGCTGTAGTATTCGGTGGACTGGGTCAGATAAGCCTTCTCCCGATCGGCCGAGTCTTTCATCACCTCTGTCACACTCACTGTGTCCAGCTCTGTCTTGTTGGCCCCGTCGGGCTCCTGGGAGCCCTGCCTCCCGTCTGTGGCGCTGGAACAGCATGGAAGTGAATCCACTGAGCCCAGCTTGATCTCCACTTCTTCATAGATGTCTCTGGTGCTGCCCAGAAGGGCAGACGCGGGGCGTAACAGCAGCTGGTTTTTGAGGATACCCTCAGTCCCTGCTTTGTTTGGCTCAACAGTTCCAGGCGGAAGCTTGCTGTGATGTTTCTGACCGTTGCAGCTGGAGGCCTTCTTCTTCGAGGGGCTGAACACAGGCGCATCTTTCTTCTTCCTCCTCCTCCCGCAGCACCAGCAAAGCACTAAGGCAGCGAGTATAAGGAGAGGGAGCACGATGAAGAGCGCAGTGAGGCCAGGGGGATGGCAGACGTCTCTGAGCCTCACTGACCACACATTCCTGCTGGCTAGGTGCTTGGGGGAGAAGCAGGTGAGGTTCCCCACCAGATCCTGCAGCTTGGTGGTCCTGTTAGTCTTCAAGCCATCCTCCAGGGCTTGCAGTAGTCTACATGAGCAGTCCCAGGGGTTCCCCTCCACCTCCAGCCTGTGCAGACTGGGCTTCTGCAGAATGGATTCATGGAGGAAGCGTAGCTGGTTTCCCTGAAGGTACAGTTCCTGGAGGCTGTCAGAGTCCTGGAGGAAACCCTCAGGAAGCTCCTGAAGCTGGTTCTTGCTCAGATCCAACTCCAGCAGGCTTTGCTGGCTGGACAGAAAGTCCCTCGGCAGTGTTGATAGTCTATTATGACCTAAGTAAACCCTCTTCAGTGCAGAATCCTTTTGTCCACTCGTGTCAACAGAACTGATATTGCAGTATGAGAGATCCAGTGTCTCTATGTTTGTCCTATTGCTGAACACAGACCAGCGCACATGGCTGAGAGCAGAGCCAGAGAAGTTCAGGCAACATACGCCGACAGGAACCTCAGAGGGAAACTGGGACAAAATGGTGGCTGCGGGACACACACATCCAAAAACCAGTCCCGTCTTTAGTGGCAATGTGAAAATTAGGAGCAGATTCCACTGGAAAACCATCTCTATGACAGACAACAAAGTTAGAAAAGGTGCATTTTCATCATCATTATTATTATTATTATTATTTGTGTTGTGCTCGTGCTTAGTCTCACCTGCCTCCTGGTCTCTCAGCCTCAGCACTAGAGGGGATCTGCTTTATGTCACAGAGATGTAAATATGCCTGTAAACCTAACGACTTCTCTGAGGACTCCTGGTTGCTGTGAGGACAGTAGGAGTTGGCATGGTGACACTTGTCACTTGGGATCAGGAGTCCAATGTTTGGCTGTGGGGGAAGAAAACAGATGCTATATGACTGTCGAGTGAAGGCTGAGCCGTTAAGCAGCAGGTGGGAGTCACACAAACATCACTGGAGGGTAGAGCTGCAGGTTTGTCTGCTTAAACCACACACACAAAACATCTGGACCTCTCCTTGTTAGTCACTCCTCATGCTGTGTGTTCATATGACTAGAAAACATTGTGCCTTAAGGAAGGGACAGAATTATTATGGACGAACACATAAAGTTGCGTTTGTTTGAATTAAACTAGAATCCACAGCTCAATTCATATGTGCAATCACTCCAGAATAATGTATATTTATGCGGCATTAATAAAAACCTGCACACAAATATGATACATGAATTAAAGTATGAAATATTTAACTAATATACAATTAAAATAATACAAAATCAGTAAAGTCTGTGATTACAAATAAGTTTATTATAAATATTTCTGCAGTATATATAAAACACAGTATATAAGGGGATATTGTGGCTTTTTTATTTTAGTGTGGCATACATTTTAAGGGGAAAACCTCATTTAATTTTCTGTAACACTGTAGTCAAGAACGGCATCATGCAATTCTATATTAGACATGAGCATATACAGGGGTATTTAAATGGAAACATTTAACTTACTTTGTAAAAAGTACACTTTTTCCAATATGGAAACTATACAATACTATGATGAGTAATATTTAATGCAACTGGTGACTTAACTTAACTGGTAACTTCACTTATATAACTTAAACTTGTATTGTTTAAACAGAGTTAAAGGGCAAATTCATGTAAAAAAAACAACAACAAAAAAATGCAAGTAAATAAAGGAACATACAGGCCAAAAACAAAGGCAGAAAAACATCAAAGCACAAAAACAGCATATGTGCGGTGGCTAAAAAGAGGTTTCAAAATAATATGAAATTTATAAATTCCACACTATAATTTAACGCAGTAGAAATGAGCCCCCTGTGACTACTTTAATGTCAGGTTTCATTTCTAACGCGTGTCTGTAGCTGAGAAAGCGTGACATTTGCTCAACTCCTCTCTTGGAGACATAAAAAGCCCAAATTACTGGTCATTGCTGGTAAACTGCTGTGTACTTGGGTGATGCTGCCTGAACTTAAAAGCACATGTGGTCGACATAAACAAGCCCTGTCTTTTTCAAATGACTTATATGTAAAGAGCTCAGCGAGAGAGAGAGAGAGAGAGAGAGACAGAGAGAGAGAGACAGAGAGAGAGACAGAGAGAGAGAGTGCTAACTCCCCAACAACAGGCCTAGGTCAAGTGGACGAGTGAGGAGGACGACAGTTGTCAGCTGGAGTCTGTGTGTGATCATCTGGACGTTCACTTAACCTGCTGATGCTCAAACTAGGTAAACTGACCTGGGCTGCACAATAATATATATGTGGGGCCAAGCGGAAAGGGAACTTGGCTTGTAACCGGAGGGTTACTGGTTTGAGTCCCCACCAGGTCAAAGGGCTGGGGTACCCAACCCGCCTTTGCTCCCTAGGAAGGTTTCTAGTAAAGGATGGGTTAAATGTAGAGAAGGAATTTATTAATAAAATACAAAAAATTATTTATTTATCTGCAAAGGGACAGTGCATATTATTGAACATGTAAATGTAAATATGCAAAATTATAGCCACGGCTAATGTTTATCGTCAGTCCCTTGGCAGGCAATGTCACGGCATAACACAACAGACAGTAACACAATGTAACAATAACAGTACAATTAGGTGTAGAATAAAAAGATAATGTTAAAAATGAAAGTGCAAAATAAAAAGAGACAAAGTTGAAGGGGATTAAAGTGCAGAGCACTAGGAGACAATGTCCAACAGAGACCAAGATGTTAAAGTGCATTAGGGTGATCATTTTTGCAAAGTTAGCATAGGTCACAAGAGGTCACCACACAGGATAAACACAGGAGTGATAACAGGAGAGAGGAGAGAACCTGACCTGGACACGTTACAACTGAGCACACTACAATCACAGCAAGGGATCCTGTGTGAGCGGTTTGATCGTAACAGTTTGAATTCACGGTCTTTGTGTGTCAGTAGAGTAGAATGATTTATAAAGGTTTTGAAGAGGTTGAAGTAAACGTTACAGGTAACAAACTAAAAAGGTTCACATAGTTGCAGTTTGGTGTTGTTCAGTGTTGTTCATAAAATACCAGCAGCAAACAAACGCAGGAAGTGTGACAAAGGAAAGAAATACTCCACCCCAGCAGAGAGTGATCTATTCAAAATGTAAAGAGTGTGTTAAATGAATGAATGGACGAATGAATGAGGCAGTTAATGACTAGAAAATCGCTTTTTATATCATAATCTGAGCCGTTGCTGGTCAAACCTAAAAAATAATGTTCAGATATTTGGCCTATGTAGAGGTATATTGCCTTTTAAATGTTTAAAACTCATTTGTTTGTGTTTATTTTACACAAACAAATGAAAAAATAGTTTCTGTGTTGTTGTTTTTTACTTTACTTTATTAACTAATTTATACCATGTGACGAGATATGTGTTTATAAATACATCATTATCCCTGAAATAACTGGATGCTGCTCTGTGAAATCCTTTTGTTCTAAGTGCAGTCTTACCTTAAGCAGTCTACCTTAAAGGGATACTTGAGTAAATGTTCCTTTTTTTTAATTAACTATACTTTTTTACGTACATTGACACTTGTTTGCTGCTATAATTTCATTGTACATGTGCAATGACAATAAAAGGATCCTGATTCTGATGTTACCAGATAATGACTGGTAGAAGTTGAAGTCAATTTTTTTTATAATATTACTTATAAGTATATGACATTTACTGTACTTAAGTATCAAAAGTAATTTTCTGATATAAATGTACTTAGTTGCTCAATGGTAGGGTGAGTTGTCCTTCAACTGGAAGGTTGTGGGTTCAATTCCTGGCTCTGCTAGTTTATATGTGTCCTTGAGCAAGACACTTAACCCCATGTTGCAGTGTGTGAATGGGTATGAAAGATGTGTGAATGGGTGAAAACTGTAATGTAAAGCAGCTCATCAGCTCAAGACTAGAGAAGCGGTATATAAATATAGACCATAATACCAAGTCTTCTTCTTCTGATTGTATTTGGTAGTAACAATAGTTGATAGTAGTGGAGTAAAAGTAAAACGTTGCTAGAAGTACAAATAACAAAGTACAGATACTTGAATTTTGTACTTAAGTACAGCAACAAAGTATTTGTACTGTTACATTACAACACTGGTTATCAGCATATTCACTCACAGAGAGTCATTGTGTGTGGTTGTAGGTGGCTCATGTCCTCTCTCCAATTTTGCATGAGCAGCTGATTGCTACGTTCACCTTTTAAGATAATGTAAAGCCCTGAGAGTCAAACTCCTGAAACTGCGTCTGATAACGGAGACAGTCAAAAGGTTATAGTCCACCCTCGGCCGCAGACATGCCAGCTGCAGAGTTCTGCCTTGGATCAGGAGTTTTTGCAGAGCTGTATCAAGTGAGCGTTCGCTTCAAATATTGACCGATGAGTTCAACTTTGGATTTTGGAGTTTAAACACAAACAAGAGGCACTGGTCGACCTTTAGCAGAAGCTCGGAAATAAACAGTTTGAGTGTGAAGGCCCTAAATCCAAATTTGGGATTGAGTACACTCTCTCTCTCTGTCTGTGTGTGTGTGTGTGTGTGAGAGAGAGAGGAGCATGGTTTAAATCTGGAGAACACAGATGATCTCACTTGCTAGAAATGTGAGTTGTTACATCCTCCCTGCCTGCAGAGCTTCCTCTGAAATAACGGTCTCTATTCTCCTTTCATACATGTTTCCATCAGAAAAGACGTGAATGCGTTAAAGAAGAGCAGCAGCTGCAGCACCACGGACGTCACACAGGGCATGATCTTAGTGTATGTTTCTGGCTATTTAAAAGTCGGGGTCGATTTAAGTGAATCAGCTTCACATACATTTTTTTTTTTTAATCAGTTTAAAGAAAAGAGAATGAGCCAAAGTAAACAGGGAAACAAAATCTTCCACAACATTATCAAACATTTGAATGTAGAACATCAAATAAATAAAAATATCACGATAATGGCTTATTTTTTTAATTAATATTAGTTTCCTTCAAGAGTAATGACTTATTTTTGACACTATGTCTAGTATTTTTAAAGAGCATTGAAAGTACAATGATGTCTGTATCTATCGTATTTTTCTTCTTCTAATAAGACATATTTCCATATTAAATAAAATTATACTGTTGTCACTAACGGAATAATAAAAACGGGTCTTGAACCCATGACCCTGAAAGCTGCCCACACACCTGAACAAGTTCTCACTCTACAATTATTACTGTAAATATCATAAAATGCAATATTAAAGTTGTGCATTTTTATGAGCGAATAAAATGCAGAATTATTAAATAAAGCATGAACACGCACACACACACCTGCTACAGAGCTTAACAAGAGTCCAGATAATGACAATAAAATATAATAAAATGTAAAAAAAAAAAAGGAAAAGAAAAAAAAGATGTTTTCTCACCCATGATTGTCCAGATGATTCAGGGTCAGATGTCACACACTGTGTCTCTCTCTCTCCTCTCTGGCTCTGCATCCATCAAGTGGACTGGTTCTACCTCTCGTCCTGTGGATCCGAGCTGTGGGAGTGTCTCCCTCAGAGCGGAATGTGGAAATGCAGCCCCCACTCAGTGTTTTAGTGTGGGTAAGTGTGGGTGAGTGTGTGTGGGGAGGGAGAGAGAGAGTGTGCCTGTTAGTGTGTGTTCATTGGCAGTGTTCAGGTGAGTTTACCTGCGACAGGAAACCTCTCTCACACACACAGACACAGACACACACACACACTGTGCTTCCTGAGTTCAGTCCAAAGCTGAAATAGAGCTGTTGTGTTGTGATGACAGAGCGCCCTCTGGTGGCTAAAACCCTCACTGCCTCTATATTTATATGCAAGTGTAGCACTGGGCCTGGCACCAGGACATGGACGTACACAGAGAGACTCCAGGTGCAGAATGACCAAACTAGTTTAGGATGATTGACTTGTTACAACCTGGGTATAGAAAAGAATGAATGCACAACCTACCTACCTACCTATCTACCTACCTACCTGACCTCCTTATATACAGTAAATACAATACAAACATACCCGGTTCCTTATTTTTATCTGCGTCCCAACCAACCTATCCACCTACCTGACTACCTTCCTACCAAGATACTTGACTACCTACATACACACCAGGCACTTTATTGGGTCTCACGTGTACCTAATAAAGTGGCCGTTGATGGTATCACAACTTAGGCAAAAGAGGCGGAATTAATCATTACTCAATGAGCTCTATATGGATTCATATGAGCTCCAACAGCGCAAATACAAACATACCTACCAACTGACTACCTACTGTTTTCTTTTCTTTGTCACACACACAGCATATAATAAGACACAGATGAAGCTACATCTTTTGTCATCTGTCATCTGACAAACGAAAACAAATACAAACCATTTTTTTATTTAGATATAAAAGACAGGTGCATTTTGCATTTTTTTTATAAAGTCTATACACTGTTCAGGGGCAATAATAATAAGACGTCTCCAACATGCAACAAAATCAGTGTAAACATTTTCTGCTTGGTCATTTTTCTTAAGAGTTATGGGGGGTGGGGGGTGCAGAGGATCTACTGTAAACAATGCACGACTGTTTACTCGTGGTAAACAACGCACACCTCTCTCGACAAGTGTTAACACTGACAGACGCTGTACAGCAAAGATGTGCAGAAGCAACATAGAGACAATATAACATATGTAAAACCGACATGGAGACTGATTATGCTTCCGTGCTGATTGTTGTTACATCACAGATCATAACGTGTGTTTGTCTGCACCTCTCTGTACATTTTAGTGCAGTTCATCCACCGACTCGCTCTTTTAAACAGGCTGTGCGAGTCCTGTATATGCTATATGCAGTATGTACATTCATGTAGACACACGGGGGCAGCACTGCTACAGTTTCCACCTTCTACTACATGACCGACAGCAGTTGGAGTTTGCTGATTCACTCTTCAGTGCTGTGGAGGAGCTCACACGTTTCCTGACCGCAATAAAAGTAGCAGTAAAGATCAGCATTTTTGGGGAATATTTAAAACAAAGAAATAATCCACCAGTTACTGAGTTTTATAGTTAATGGTAATATGCTTACCTATGGACAAAGTCACATTTTAGAGTTTCCCATATTTAATTATACAGATATTTGAGAGTGGGGTCAATCATCTTGTCTAACTCTGCACTAAGAGTGAAAAATTGTTGACATACATTATACACATTACATAAATATCTAATTGTAAATATTTTTGACTGAATTTGTGATATGAGAGGGAATGGTCATTTTTTCATTAATATCTCATTTTCATTTAAATAACATATTTAATTGTGATATTTGTGCAAATCTGAGAGAGATATAGAGGTTTTCAGGTCTGTAGACTATGATGTGCATAAATCAGGACAATAATTAACCTAAAATGGTACATTGACACACTGTTTAGCCGCAGGAAATATATCGTGATTTTGATCAAATTTCAATAAATTGTTCAGCCCGAACCATTTCGGCCTGTGATAATTTAAGGGGCTTCTTACAAACCACTTTCACATAGTTGTTAGCAGCTTATGCACAAAGTATTATCCTCTTGGTTTCAAATGTTGTATGTTTTATATGAACAAATGTGACTAAAATTCAGGTAGATTAGAAGGATGTGTGAAGCAGAAAGACGTCAAAGTTGTTTTTTATCCTCTACTTAACCTTCACACACGTGTGTTGAGCCCAGATTATTATAGGGAGCTATTGTATTATAAGATCCCAGCTGACAGTGAGGCAAAATTAACCTCAACTACTGAGTTTAATATCAATGAGAACCTTCTTTTTTTTAAGAAAACACCAAAAACTACTACATGAGTCATGCAGCTCATTCTACCCAGATCACAAATGCTGTGGTCATCTCTGAAGCCAGTTATTTACATCTATAATTTGACCAGATTTCATCTTTGGCCATTTATGGTTTCCACTTTGCCCCCAGCATCTCATGTTTTTGTCCGTTTTTTTTTTGTTTGTGCCATTAAAATTCCCGTTATAAACAAGAACAATGCTGACATCGTCAGCTTTGAGTTCACAGCACGTTGTAGAGGTGATTGTCCGTCACACTTGCTGCACTCTGTGCCTGGAAAAACAAAGACATTCTGGGAAAACTGGAAAGCAAATAAGATTCTGGGAAAACAAAAATATTTGGGATTTTTGCATCTGGTTGTGTGCTGTGATCACGAGTCCAGGTAGATGGAGTAGATCTGATTGAGGCAGCGGTCGATGCCTCCTCCCTGGAAGAGAAAGCTATCGTCAGGGCAGGGAGACATGGCGTAACCGCCGCCCGCCTGGCCCTGCAGGTCCTGCAACATGTCGAACCCTGAAGAAAACAAAACAGAGTTGAATGTTTTTGTTTGACTGTCAGGGAAAGTGAGCCTGCAGTGATAACTACCTACCTACCTACCTACCTACCTATCTACCTACCTACCTGACCTCCTTATACAGTAAATACAATACAAACATACCCGGTTCCTTATTTTTATCTGCGTCCCAACCGACCTATCCACCTACCTGACTACCTTCCTACCAAGATACTTGACTACCTACATACATACATACTGACATATCTACACAACTACTTACATATACAAACATATATAGATGCTTACCTAGTTACTTAATTATCAATTATTACCTATCCACCTACCTTACTGCCAAGATACTTAACTACCCACATACCTAACTGACACAACTACCTGACTGCTGCCTAGCTACCAAATAACCTACCTACTTACCTAACTACCTACCTACCTCACTGATTATGTACCTACCAGCCTTCCTCTCTCCATACCAACTGTACATATATGCAACCGTATCTGCCCACTGACCTGAAACCTACCTACCAAGTTACTTACCTGCCTAACTACCTACCTACCTACCTGACTACTTCCCTGTCTAACTTTTTACTTGTCATCCATCCAGCACAGCTGTATGTTGTATGTTGTATGTGAAAAGTTTTAGTGAGGGGTTTTCAGATGTCTTTTTACCTGTAGAGTGAGAGGTGGACAAGTTAGTAAAGTAACTGCCAGGTTCAAAGCCTCCATCATTGAGTGGTTGAACCACCTTCCCTTCTTCGTACAGACAACCTTAAAGAACGGAACAAAAGGGATGTGATGAGTGCCAAGAACAACAGAAAAAAATGCATATGCGCTAATGAAGGTAACAGTGTTTTAACCTCTCATGTTCCTTTTGGCAGAAATGATGAAAAGCAAATCCTGGTTATGAATGTGGTTAGTAACTTAGGGCGAGGAAAATATTGTGGTTTTCCCTCAAAGTGTCGCAGCATTCTCTTAGTGAAGAGACACTGGAAAAACCTCATACCACCACAAACCTCCTCCTATTAATATTTATTATCATACGTATTCTGTGACAAAACACGTTCCACAATGCAATGAAGTTTTGTGGGAATGTCATTTTTGTGAGACAGACTGATCCTGATGTGGACAGTACCTTGTTGCTGTGACATCACTTGCTGTTGGTGGCTGTAGGTTTTCTGGTAACCATGCAGCCGGACGTCTACTCTCTCTGATGAAGAGCTCACTGGGCTGACGTCAGCGGCCATGAACGACGACGACGGCCTGTTCCTGTTGGCAACACAAAACCAGGAGAAACATTAACATGACTCGAGTTGTGAAAAAGTAATGAAGTTTCCTCGAGGACTGATAAATGACTGGCTCAGCCCAGCTGCATTTTTATAAGACAGCTTTCGCTTTTGTACTTTCAGCCAGTTGGCTTGAATTTCTTCTGAATTGTTTCAGGTTTCTGTCACAAAGAAATGTAGTTCACTATTAGTTCCATTAGATTAGTGGATTAGGATTAGATCAGTTCATCAACGGGGCAGCCGTGTCTCAGTGGTAGAGTGGCTTTGTCTTCCAAAGTGAATGTCGTTGGTTGGACAAGCTCGGCTAATGTATATGCTGATGTGTCCCCGAGCAAGACACTTAACCCCAAGTTCCTCCTGATGACTGCGCAGGCTCTGTGGTAGAACAATGGCTGAATGTAGATGTGGTTAACGAGTGGGTGAATGACAAAACTGCTATTTAAATGGGGACCATTTACCAACAGAAAAAACAGATTATAACATCTTAAAATGTAATAAAAAATTTAAAAAATGTAGTTTTACAGTAAGTCAGTCTTAATCAAAGCTTGAACAGATTAGATGCAGGGTCTACACTAAACTTTAACACAAACCTATAACCTATTCCAGCCAAGCGCAGGGGCGTTGCAACAGGGCACGCAATCGCCTGGGGCCCCTGAGCTGAGAGGGGGGTCCTGGAGCACGGCTAATTATATAAGTACACAGCAGCAACAATTTTTAGAACCCCCTTACATTTTTTTTATGATTGGCTAAGACTGCATTGACATCATGGTTGGAAACCCCACCTAACTAGATACTAATACAACCGGCTTGTCTTGCTTCAGAACCCCCAAGGTCTCTGGAAACGCCCCTGCCCATATTATTTCTCATTAAGTCCACGCAGATAACTATTAGCTGTCAGTGTGGCGGCAGCTGTTCTCACGCACAAGGATGCAAATACTTCAAATCACGTACAAACAGTACAGTTTAAAGAGTAGAGTAAGCGTTTCCAAGCGTTGGGGGTGGAGGTGGGGGTGGGGGTAATGAAGGCAGGCTCTGCGCGCGGCTGTGTCCATTGCTACGCTGCAAGAATGTGCTGACTGTGCACAAACACTGTGACTCAACATGGAAAATGAATGAGTCAGTGGAGCCAAGTCGACGAGAAGAAAGGAAGGCGGTCAGATCTCTCTCCAAGGAGATATGCAGCTGAAAAACCCCCAGTATGGTATTCAAGCCCCCTCTGTCCTCCCTTCATCAAAGAGCTCGCTCTCATTTCATATGGCCTGAGAGTTCTCCTGGATGATGTACTGATGCATATTGGTCCCCAGGGAGCCAAATGGCCTTGGTTTTCTGCTGGAAGAGTTTTAGTGGGCTTCATAAACAAGCCAAGCCTTGTCAGAGATACCGATGGCTGCTGGCCCAAGAGCTTTCTGCATATGCATCTGACCAGCGAGGAAAAAAAGGAAAATGATTGGAGATTTCTTTACGTATCTATCATTTGTCATCTGTGGGTCTCTTTATTACCCATTTCCCATGTCAAATGCTATTACGTTTAATTTAACACTCTGTGCTTTCAGTGGAGACATACAATAAAAGCCAAAATTAATCAGAGGACCTTTTTTGAAACCCAAGCTGATATAAGTTACAGATGGCTGCGGCTTCCCAGTGTAATAAAATCCAGGCTTTGTATAGAATTATGTAAACAAGTGGGCTTTGATATAGTACGACTGTTGAAATGAATGTGCAGCGATGACGTCGCGGCCCAAGAATTCGACACTTCTCTGGATTCCGCCCCACACCAGCAGGCCCCCGAACCAGCAGTGCTGACCTTATATATAAACAACCAGCTGTTATACGGCTTACATTCTTGCAATGCTGCAACAACATAGCTGGGATGTCTGCGTCGTGGTGTGTGCGTGGTCCTGATGGGTCCACCCGTCACTTCTATTGTGGCCCGCGTGCCCAAACGTTTGTCAGACGCACGCGCTTCACAAAGAGCCCGTGCCCCCGCAGGAGCAGCTGTCAGCGCAACCTCAGGAAATTGTCTCTGTGATCACACTTTATCAGCTAAAGCCCCACATCACTCACTTTGGGGTTTTTTTTCCCCTCCTGCTGACTAACTACATCCAGCTGCTCTCCTTAGGAGGAATGAAAGGAATCCAGCATAGGGAATTTAAGATCTTGTGTTTATGTGCACTTTATAGTGCCTTAATCCATAACTGCTTTGTAATAGCAACATACTCGGGTCTGGATCACATGAGGGGGATGAGTAGGCTAACCTGAAGTGCCAGGTTGTGCATGCAAAACTTTTAGAGCAGATGAACAGCTGCTGACTATTCATGTAGCAGAGTTTTCCTGGATCTGAGAGGATTGAATGTATGTAACACAGATTTAACCCTTAGAACACAGAGCATTTAGGCTGCTTTTAACATTTAGGAGGCTATAAGAATGTGCAATTTAGAGTGTCTTATAGCACAATCTAGGCCAGCTGATTAAACGATTGTTTTTCTTTCATTTTCACTGAATTTGAAATTTTTATGAACAAAAATAAAATATAAAATCGTCTATTTTGTAACTTCTGCACAATTATTGCTACTGCTCCTGTATAATATATGATGTACGTCCATATAAGGAGTTGTGTATTGTTCCCACAGGGGGGAACATGCGGCACGGATCTGTGCCATGTGAGCTCTAAGGGTTAACATCATCTGAGGCTCGAAACCACTTATTTTCTCATTGCTCTTAGTGAAGCTGGAGTGCATTATATTTCACGTTAGAGCTCCAGTAAAAACAAAAAAATGTGTAGAAATGTCAAACCTTTCAGTTAAACCAGCTATTTGGATCCAGTGTCTGCCCGAGCTTCTGCAAAGAAAACCTAATTACTTCTCCTTCCTTTAAATTGTATAATAGGGTTTCTGTGGGAGTAATCCTGGTTACAGCGCCTGTATCTGATGGACACGTCCCTCCAGAAAAGCTGATCCAGTTCTTCGCTCGTGGACCGCAAGACACACAAACACAGCACATCACAAACGCCCGCTGATGGACAGGCTCCGGCACGGGACTCTGAAGCCCTCCAGTAATAAATAATTAAAAGAAGTCAACATGGCTCATCGCAGCCAGAGTAAACACGCGTGTGGCTATGAGGTCAGTGCTCGGAGTCGACTGTGCTGTGAAGCGACGATAATTTACTTTCAGATGTTTAACGTCTCGCTAAGTCATTTGAGGGAAAAACAAGTGCTCGTCTGGTATTGGCTTTGGCAGGCTGTCGTGATCTGTGGGCACCAGTGGGATTCGCTGACATCCTCACTCTCTGTAAAGAGACGTCAATGGACAGATTGTGCATCGTTTCGTGGCGGCTCTGGCTGGAAGCTCTGAAGGGATGGAAGAGTCTCACAAAGACAGGAAAACTCTATCACTTCTTTTCATGTACTTAAACATGGTTTTAAAGTAATAAACTAGATTTACTCACATTACTGTAATTGAGTAGGTTTTTGTGTACTTTTTAAATTTTGCTTTTACTTGAGTACGTTTAAGTACTTCACTATGTTTTAAATCATCAAAAAAAAAAAAAGGTTGGCCTGAATTAAAAAATAAATAAATTCATGCACCGGAAACTTTGACAGTGAACGATGAGGACAGGTGAATGAATGATAAGGACAGGTGAATGAATGACGAGGACAGGTGAATGACAAGGAGAGGTGGAGGATGAGGACAGGTGAACGATGAGGACAGGTGAATGAATGACGAGGACAGGTGAATGATGAGGACAGCTGAATGAATAATGAGGACAGGTGAATGATGAGGACAGGTGAATGAATGAAGGACAGGTGAATGATGAGGACAGGTGAATGATGAGGACAGGTGAATGATAAGGACAGGTGAATGAATGATAAGGACAGGTAAATGATGAGGACAGGTGAATGAATAATGAGGACAGGTGAATGATGAGCACAGGTGAATGAATGATAATGACAGGTAAATGATGAGGACAGGTGAATGAATGATAAGGACAGGTAAATGATGAGCACAGGTGAATTGGCGCTAATTGAGTTAGAGAGTGAGTTAGAAAGTTAAAGCATTTGTGACCTTTGACCCATGTTGACTGATACATTATGTGTTTACATATTTTATTTTGTCAATTCAATTCAATTGAACAACTTTATTTTCCCCACAGGGCAATTCATTTTGCAGCATTTAGCATTTGCGTCAGCATTTACTTTGTAAAGGTTTGTCTTTAATTAAAAACAATTCATGAGAGATTTGTGTTCCCTTGTCCTTTTTGCATGACACAAGAAAGAACCCCAACCTTGTTAAAAAAAAGTAAGTACATTTTAAACAAGCTACTTTTTACCTTTAACTTTAACTTCCAACCTAAACAGAAACCTCAGCACACACTGGGTTAACCCTGCTGCAGGTGATAGAAGTCAAGCATCTTTGTGCGTTTGCATGATTTATTTTTCAAAATATAAAGTACAATACTTTCAAAGCTATCCACTGTGTTCTATTCACTACACGATTATAATACAATCCAGTTTTATGACTGACATTGTATCTTAGCCATTGTCCAATAAATGTCCTTACAGACACTAAATACATTATGTTTGGATGGACTTGTTGGGTTTAAGCCTTTTTAGATAATGAATTTAAAAAAAAAAAAAGATCTTCCCATCATCACAGCAAACTTTCATTTATATATTTTCATTTATCTTCTCAGTGCAGATGGATGTCTGCTTTGCATTTATTTAAAACATATTACATTTTAAATTAGGTATATCTACGACATATTTAAACTCTAGATTCAAACCAAAGGGCGAAACAACTTGAAGTGATTTTCTGTGCTCTGAACTGCAAAAACCACAAATGTGACAGAGCACATAAAATATGTCAGGGTTGAAATAAAGGTAGTATAATGTCGTAATCTAACTTTCTTTAAGAGTAACATCACAAAGGTTTGATATCTAGATTTCTTCAATCTTCACTCAAGAGCAAAAACCTGGCTTAAATTATCGATATTTATCAGATTCATTATTCATAACTTCTTTGGGCCACATTGCCCAGCCTGACCAGGGAGCTCACATAAATCATATATCTACAGTAATTACAACATGTGCAAAAAAACCTTCATCCTTTCATTCATTTTTGTTCATAGAGAAAAAAAAACATACTTCTCATCACCTCTGCCAAGAACCTTAAGCCCATTTGAAAAAGACTTTTCTACTGAAAACATTAGAATTACACAAGAAAATATGTGCATTATATGTGAAGACTTTATTGTATATCATTTATTTTTTCGACCACAAAAATGTGATTTTGGCCCTTATCAGTTTTACTGTTATTGGGGAAACTAACTGCCTTTGTTGTTCCTGTTGAGTCTATAAAAACTTTGTTTATAGGCAAGTCTTCAACAACGACCAATGATTTGAGGCCATATTGTCCACAAACTGTTGCCCTGGAGGCTCTCAGCACAATCTTTTTAGTCTCACTTCTACTTTTATACTTGGCAGACAAAATTTGTCTCAGTTTACAGTACACATAAGTTCTATGGCCTCCAACTACCCAATCAGAACGACCACAAAGCCATAACTCCATCTCTGGTGATAATGTTTCTGGTTTATTGAAGAATGCTTAAGCTCACATCTCCCTCTGCCTGTTTCTGGCCGCGTGATTCCCAGACGTGAGAGGTGAAAGTGAAATCTTCACACACTCACTAAAGTGTAGCGTTGGGTACTTGAAACACGAGTTTGAGGTCTTGAAAAAAAAAGCTTCACCATGTGCCAGTGCTGTCAAATTAAATATTTATATTTATTTTTTGTTGTTTTTGACATGAACACCTGAAAAAGGCATTGTTTTACAAACAGACATCATGTGCCAAGAGGAGCAGAATACTGTGGTTACTTTCCTCTATTTTTATCTTTAGGAGAAAATAGCTCCCAATGAAAACTGCCAAAAGCAAACAAAATCCCATTCAGCTCCTTTGTATTGGGTTGGCAGCAGAAATCCCAGCAGCCGATAAGTCAAAATCTTGCCAAATACCACAAGGGGTAAACGGGTTTGTTCATTAAGTATCATGAAAGGAATCTGCTTTCCAAGAAATAAAAAGCAATATTCTTTTTTCTTTTAAGCAAAAACACTAAGAAAATAAACAAAAATTCTGAAAAAAATCTGAATTAGTTTTCCAGATTTATTGTTTAACAGCTGTAGCACTTGATTTGAAAAGTAATTTTTCATATTGTGAAGCTCCAAACCAGTGGGAAATAAATTAAAATGTGGGAAAGTACGCATGGAAAACCTCTCTTCTGTAAAGAAACTACTGTTGGGCTGCCTGTGAGCACAGAACTTAGCAGTTGCCAGGAGTAAAAATGTGTGTAGCTGCACTTCAAAGATGAAGATTCTCACAGTCTTAATCAACTTTGAATTAATAATACATTTTGAATCGACTTTTTGGATGTAGAACCTCTTCTGGTCTATGGCATGGGTCGTACTTTGTCGCTTTGCATTTCCCCCCATAAGAGGGTCACACATACGTATTCACATTGTATTCTAGTAAAATGTATCCTTGTATTCGTTGGTGCTGAGGTGTACAAGTGTGGGCACCAGTGCACCTCATCACATTGCAAGGGCATGTGGACTCAAACTGTCTGGTTGCTCTTCAACGTCCACTTGGACCTCAGTGGAAACGGGTGGATGGTGAAATTGACATCACAAGGACCGTAGCGGACCTCCTGTGGACATGCATATACGGAAAATATGAAACTGGGCCGTGTACTCACCCCTCTCTCAAGCTCCCTGGGCTTGTTAACGAAGATATCGGGCTGTTAGCGTCAAAGTTTCCCTCGAGGCCTTGATACCTGGAGCAGGTGTCCGTGGATGGAGGAAGGAACTCTGGGTTGGCCCTGTTGTGGACCGTGCTGCTGTTTGAGTAAACTCCTGAAAAAGAAAGAGATTTTTAAGGATTATCTCAGTAAAAAAATAAAATAAAAATCTCTGCACCAACACAAAAAAGTACATACTGTACATCCACCACAACCTGACTTTCAACTGCAGCACTTATACAGTATTTATGCTCAAGTACTGTAATTTAGCACGGTACTACTTTTATTTATGAACATATCGCCGACCAAGACAGCGCCAGACCATGGGGGGTATGGATCTTACAAAATGTCATCGGGGTTTTGAATGATGTTTGGAAACAGTTTAAATCCTGATTTATACTTTGTCGCTCAACACTTTTGATAACATTTTTTATGTTCTGAAAGAGGTTTCAGTCTCAGTGTAACCATAAACCTGCTCTTTCAGTGGTCAGTTTACATCATAGTGTCTTTTTTATTGTGTGTGTGTGGGTTTTCTCCGTGTTCTCCGGTTTCCTCCCACAGTCCAAAAACATGCAGATTTGGGGATTAGGTAAATGGACGCTGTAAATTGACCCCAGATGAGAGTGTACAGTATGGTTATTTGTCTCTATGTGGATCTGTGATGAACTGCGACCCCGCCTTTCGCTCAATGTCAGCTGGGATTGGCACCAGTGTCCACTATGACCCTCATGTGGAGGATAAAGCGGTAGAAGATGGATGGATGGATGAATGTGCTACTTTTCCTTCCTTTTGATAACAGATCCCATCCAATCCAATTTTATTTATAAATGACAAGTATATGGGAGCAAAGCTCTATTTCTCTGCTTTCCGGTATCTATCCATCTTCTACTGCTTTATAAAATATGCATGGTAAACCCTCGGTGGTGACTGTTTGGTACTCAAGTCAACTGTAGTGCATTTAAGGTTTTAACACATCAGCAGGCCCTTCAACAGTATTGGCTTTGACTTAGCGTTTAAGTACAATTGACGACGACAGAATTTGTCACCGTACATCCAACGTACATAAAGTAATGTACACAAATATCGTTTCAGGTTTTAGCTCAGGGTCATTTCTGATAAGGACAAAGTCCTCCAGGGATATTTTCAAAATTAAACACTAACATGCTTGTTTCACCCTGGATAAACATAGCTCGTAGTGTGCCGTTTGAGGCTTTTCCCTCAAAGTCTACTGGGTGCAACTGCAAGTAGTCTGAAGTAATAGACATGGACAGCTCTCTCCTGACGTTTGCCAACTGAGCCTCGATGTACCTGACAGTTTCTTGATACCAGTTCAGCCATTGAAAGGGAAAGAAAAAGAGCTTGGCTGGAAAAGGGGTTTGGAGAAGCCGAAGGACGAGCGGGGAGAGGGCCAGCCTGCCCGCAGTCACTGCCCAGTAATTGGACAAGGTAAACATGGGCATGATGAGGTATCATCGAAGGAATGGGAGAGGAGGGAGGAGAGGAAAAGGAGAAAATGAGGCTATGGGAGAAAATTAAAGCAACAGCTTAACCAGTCCAGGTGTTTTGGCAAATACACTTTCATTTGTTACTCTTTTCCACAGAGGTGCTGGAGACTATGGGTAGGGTTCGATTAGCTTCTTTTTTTTTTGCTACTGTTTCATCCACGCGTACCTGTGAACTCGTCTAATCCTGGTAAAGTCGAGCTGCTTCCACGGTGGGAAGAGGCAGAGTTGTGGAGATGCTGCCTCGCCAGACAGTCACTCAAAATGTCCGATTCTAGCATCGTGTGCACTTGAACCTGTCAAAGAGACGGAATAGAGATGCATGGTCACAGACACAGCTGAACACAACAGTAAGTCATGTGTTTACATATGGGAAGCTCATTTCAGGCCAAAGTATTTATACATACATTCTGCAAACAAACAACTAAAACACTGAAACACGACAATTACATTACATTATTTACAGTGTATATGTACAAATGGTGTATATCGCCGAGCAAATAACACTCAGCGACCAGATATTTGTCTACAGACTTCCCTCGCAAAATCCACCCAGGAGTGAGGCAGAAAAGACTCCGCCTTTCAGACAGTTTGTCCAGTCATCATGAAGAAGCCCAGTGTCCACTGCTCCACTGACTTCCAAAGCTGAACACTTTTGCCACATTTGTCCACAATCACCGTCGGGAACATGTGGTTTAAATGCGGCGGCTGCTACGGGAATACGAAAATCACGTAAGACGATCCGTCATCTGCTGCGAGAAACAGCTGACTCTGGATGAACTCGTGATGACACGTTCTAATCACGTTCTAGCACAAGTTTGGTATTGAAATGTTGTTTTGTCATTTGTGTGTATACAGCGGCAGCACAGGGACAGGCATTAATCCCGGCCAGCTGCTTTAAGACTGGGTTTTCTGAGCAGTATAAAATTCACTATTTTCACTGGCACTTCTTTATGTGGTCAATCATACTCCAACCTGTTTGTGAATTCATTTGACAACGGTTTGCACGTATCAGACATTTGTTAACATTTAGAAGTCAGGCACCGCAGCTTTAAACTGTATGTATGCGATTTAAATGTTAAATTGCTTGTATTCTTCATGCTTTTGTTTATCGTAACTGTTTTAACTGTATTTTATGACTCCTCACTGTGCCCTTGAATTGCCCCCTGGGGACAAATAAAGCTTTCATAATTTAATTGAATTGAAAATAATTATTTTAAAGCTGAAGCCTCAATGTTTTCCAATCTTTTTTTTTTAGTTGGCCAAACTTCCATGAGCTATTTTTTAAGAGTATTCCCCTCTGCTTTGATTGCATACAGTAGATCGATTGAAAACAGAATGAGTTTCCTGCAGGCAGTTTTTCTACTGTTCCTTTAAAAAAAAGGCGGGGGGGGGGAGGATGACGCTTGCACCAGATGTCTGGTTCTTGTTTTGTCCTGTGAATCAGCTTCTTGAAGTACAAAACCCCAAAATCTTGTTAGGCAATCTTATTTCAAAATGTTCAAACAAAGACAATTTACTTTATTATCCGGCGTTAACAGAGCATCCCCCAGGACTTTCCAAAACAATTTATCGAAAAAGCTCTGGGACTCAGAAGAAGCTTGTGAAGGACACCCAAGAACCACAAAATAGTTATGAATAATCAGCAAAAAATGTTTATCCAAACCAGTGTTTATGCGCATACAAAACATCAATAGCTGTGACACATCAGCCCAAAGAAATGTATAACCGTAAGGAGTTTATGAAGTGCATGTTTAATATTTGAAAAGTCCTATTCAGGCCCCGCAGCAGCACAGGGCGTGTTAGCCGTGTCACAACTCACAAGCACACGTGGTTCTGTTTAAACCAAACAAGGCATGGGAGTACACACAATGCTCCAGTGTCACTCATGGTCCATAGAAAACAAACAAGGGCCAGATAACGCTGAACAATAGGCTCCCTATTTTCCAGGGAGCGTGTGTAATGCCCTGTTTTGTTGTACAGTATTTCATCTGACTGAATTACAAACATGCTTACTCTATCCTTTCTCCTCCTCCTCCCTCTGCTGCAACATCGCTCCATCCATCTTTTTCATGAGCAGCGTCCACTGAGAAAAGGTCCAGTGTGTAACATTTAGGAGGGTTTATTGGCAGACATTGAATACACTATATACCATAAGCATGTTTGTATATATGTATAATCCCCTGTTAGATAAAGATTGCTTGGTGTTCGTAGATTTAAGATAAGGCCTGGTTCACAGCGAACGTGTGGCGTGAACATCGCGACCCGGTCAGAACAAGGACCTTTCTGCATGACAATGAAATGTACCACACTCTTAAAACATTAGAGGACAAAAATGTCCAGTTCCAAAAACTGCTATAAAAATGGTAGAGATTCACTTTTTTTCTTCTTTTTTTTGGGTTAGATCTATTGATTAACTCCAATCCCAATTCAAAACTATAAAATATTAAATAATTATCAGGATTTTAACAATTTAAATGCTAGTTTGAAAACATGATGCCAATATTTTCTATGAAAAAACACACATATGGAATGTTTTCCATATTTGTTATATGGAAAACATTGTTGTTTTCCATATAACAAATGTTATATGGTCTGCTATGTAGGGTAAAAGGGTTAAAATCCTCAAAATGATTTAATGTTTGGTAGTTTTGAGCAGGGCTGAAGTCGTTTAAGTGACCTATGGAGAAAAAAGCAGAAAAAAAAACAACTAACGTTTTTAAGCAGTTTTTGGAAGTGGACATTTTTGTCCT
Source organism: Solea senegalensis (assembly GCF_019176455.1). Classification (NCBI taxonomy): domain Eukaryota; kingdom Metazoa; phylum Chordata; class Actinopteri; order Pleuronectiformes; family Soleidae; genus Solea; species Solea senegalensis. The sequence continues at coordinate 4,594,923 of NC_058021.1, read as the reverse complement.
TAATGACTTAAAAGGGTAGTAAATCAAACTGAAGCCTGACAGGTAACGTTAAAAAAACAAAAAACAACGGTCTCATCTGACTTGACTGTGATCAGGTAACACAAGAATTTAAGCTTTTCTTTCGGTTTCCTTGACTGAGATTTCTCTTATTACCTTCTCTTCATTGATCCACTCAGACTGTCTTTGCTTAAATTACATGTTTCTAATCGCTGCCTCTTCAGGAAATCCTGAACCATATGTAATAGACAACAGATCACTTTTGTGTCACTAGTGACTCCTCTCTGGTCACCGTTGTGAAAACGCAGCAGTAGCAAGGCGTCAGTAAGGACACAATGACTTTTCCTCGGAGCCAGTGTTGTGTCATAAAAAGCAAACCTGCTGTGAAAACCACTACAAATACCAAGTGAAAGTCATTCCCTTCAGGTTTTTGGACGAGGAATAACGCAGTTCCTTTGTGCCGTAAATCGAGTTGTCATTTTTCCATGAAAACCCCATCCCAGTGGGAAAGAGAAAAACACAGTGAAAGCAAAGTTTTCTGGGGGACCAATATAAATATGGATGGTGCCATTTTCCTATCAACATTCTCACATCCTAATGACATCTTTATGCCAAATAGTGTCTATTTCAACGTTGACGTGTCGTTTTGAACACAATTCACCAGCTCTCATATGTACCTTTTCTCACTCTTTAATGTATTCAATTATGGGGGGGGGGTTTCTTGGCACATGCAATTCTGATAATGCTGTTATGTTTCCTTGGATAGCTCATGTTTGGTAATTTGACAGTAAATTTATAAGAATTATTATTATTTTTTTTTTAAATACAGATATCAAGTTTTACTGAAGCAATTTATTATGCGTTTAGAAAATATCTTTGTATTTCCACACAAAAGCTAATGGAAATGTATTCGGATGTTCTATATCTCTAGCTGTGGAAACTACAATCATGTATTTTTAATCTATATAAGATGTAGGTCGTTGTACAGGATGAACAGATATTTAATCCCCATGTCATGATATAATGTATAAAGTGAAATTATTTCCATCAGAACAAGCATTAATGTCTCTGTTGTCCTCGTATTTGGGGAAATGACTTGGACAATGACTTCAGGATCATATTTTTGTAATTGTGTGTTGGTGGCCTTTGGAGGTTAAAAACACAACTCAGGTGAACATTTTTTATTTTTACTGAAGCCACTTCTTCTGTTGCTTGCTGCTGTTCCGCCACATGTAATCTAATATACTGTGAACTAATCTAGTTTCAGAGACGCACAAGGATTTTTTTGTCTCTAATTCCCTGTTTAAACCTGTGTAAAACTGTATTTTAACAGCTATTTGACCAGTGGGATTAGGTATATGTAGCCATATTGTCACAAACCTTGCTTTTTACAACTTGGAACGGCGCTCAATATTCTGTTTTCTTCATCCTCCAGTTGTTTATAGCATCATATTCCACACTTTTTTAAGTGGGTTCGTCCAAGTGTGCCTGCTAATTTTAACACTGTTGGTGCCAAATGTCCAGTACAGTACCTACTGTAGAAACATGAAGTGCTCTCATACCTTGACCTCTCTCTCCTGAAGGCCTTTGGCAGAGTGAGCTTTGACGTGTTTCCGCAGCGAGCTTGGGTCGGTGTAACGTTTGGTGCAGCCCGGGATCTGACAGGCGTACGGCTTCTGTGAATGGAGCACAATGAGAGGAGGTGAGAGAAGACAGAAACAAGGGAGATGAAAATAAACAGCTGTGCTGGCTTCTTATCCCCCGTTACACAGTATATCATCGGTGTGCAGCGCTTATCGCGTTGTTTCTGTGAGATCTCCTCCAGTATTTAAAGCAGCTGTGCTGCAGGTACCAGTGAGGTGCCTGAGAACCTGGGAGCTTCCACCAGCCTCGTCTCCTTCACTACTTATGTCGGTGATTTACTGCGTTTCCCTTTTCACCCTCGATACCGAGGGACTGAAACCAAAACCCTGACGTTCCCAGAAAGATTTTCAGCTGCTAGAGAACGGGCTTGAAGAAATGTGCCACAAATCAATACAAAATAAACACAGAAATATACAACACATCAATAATGTGTTTAAAGGATTCAGAATTATGGTTTATAAAGAGGTTCAAGCTGAACACTCTTGTGTAAACCAAGCTAATACCGACAATCCATTATATGAACCATGTCATGCAGTCTCTTTAGTTTCAATTCGAATATGAATTTGCACAACCTTGGGAGTTAAAGGGACAGTTCAGGTTTTCTGAACTGGGGGTACATGAGGTACTAAAGCATTGTAAGTACGTTATGAATTGGAGAACCAGAATACAATGTATAAAGTGGAGAAAATGAGCTATTTATGATATTTACCATGCTGGCACACAGCCTTTCCTTTGGCACTACATTTTTCTCAACACACTTCATATCAGAACAACAGATCAGCCGTGTGGGTTAAACTTTTAAAGGGCTGATTACACACACGTATCCCATGTAAAACCCCCCCCCAACTCAAAAAAGAACCTGAACGTGTCGCACAGCATTCAGCACATGATGAAGTTAATGGAGACACACTGTGTTTCCAGATGATTCTCAACCAGATGGGTTGTAGAAGTGTGTATATGCGCCGCAGTAGCTCTGTGTATCACAAGCAGAAACATTTAGAATACATGTTGTAAATGTGGATGTTTAGCCTGACAAGAGCACTAACAGTGAAAGGATGCACAGATGTTAACATGTGGATCATGTCAACATTTCACAGAACGTGATCTTCACCCAGGGGAAAAGTATATTTACCTTTCGTCTGCAGGCTTGAAGGAGAGGAAGAGAGAGAGGAGAGTTAAGAGCCTTAAATCAGTAACAGGATTAGTAACAGGATTATTAGAAAAAAGAAAATAGGACTAGTAAAAGCTGCATAACATAGGACACAGCATGAGAAGTATGTTTTTCGATACATATTTCATGCACAAAAAAGAGAGAGAAAACCATTCCGTGTAGATACTTTAAAACTATTAGACTTAAGAAGCAGTGACAGGGAAAGCTGTTTTCTGTTAGTGAGGTTGTGCTGCTTGTATTTCACAATTTTATCAAAGCTGTGAGTTTAGATGAGTTAACGAGGCCATTTCCATGAATATAATTCCTCACAGATTTCTCCCCTTTGCATTGCCAAGCATTCAGCCAGGTGGAGTGAATTAAAGTTTTCATTAAAACACATGTACAGTATTTACTCAAATCTTGGAGGTTTACGTACCAGGATCTGAACATCATGAATGAAAAAAAAAAAGAGAAGCAATGAGGCACGTTTCAATAGGTTTTTGCCAAAAAAATTCTAAAACTAATGATCCGGAAACAACTAATCAATTTCTCATTAAAGGAGTTGGCTCCAAAATCCAAAGAGTTTCAAAACAGCACTAAACATGTCATAGGTCAAAAAGAAAAATGGGCGATACTGCAGTTGGTGTACAGAATTTAACTAACACTACATTTCCATTTGAAAATGAACTCTGTTTCAGAGGAAATCTGCGTCCATACTAACAACTAAAAATGTATGGCACATGAACAATCAGGTACACTGGACATTGGCATGTCAGTATGAAAACGAAAGCTGATTTTCTCCTGATTTGCTTGATTTCATTAAGTACTACTAATAAGAAACTACAATTTTTCAGTCAGTCAATTTTATTTATATGTGACACCCTCAATCCTTTTACCCTCAGCATGCAGCTGCTGAGAAAACTTCCTCTTCAAACTTCTCTGTTTTTTTGGGGAGTCCTAAAATGCCAGATTGGTGTTGACAGCCAAGGTATCCAGAGCAGATGTCATTTTGAACAAAAATGGGAAAGGAGCCATAGATGGAGCCATATATATTCTCCATTTAACCTAATCTAATCTGCATGTCATTGGACTGTGGGAGAAACTCGCAGTCAAACCAAGAACCTTCGTGTAGCGAGACGAGGGATGAGAATCGGTATCGGTCAGTATCGTTTTCGGTCCGATACAAAAAAGTGCAATTGCCCCATCCCTAAGTGAGACAGTGCTGCCTCACACATCAAAATGTGTACTCTTACTACTATTAAACCAAAATCATTACATAAGCAATCATCGTCTAAGGGCAGCAGACTGGAAAAACGTCCCCTGACATTAACATTAATGTCAGATTGTGTTTTGCCTGCACCTTTTCCCCTTTGTTTCTACTGTGTGTCTTAATTTAAACATTTCAAAGTTAAGTCTTGAAGCTGCTCTGACACTGCTCTTGCATCAGAGCAAGTACTCCTCAACAGTGCCTAACTTTACATGCTGGCAAATATTGTGAAATATCATGTTCTTTCGAAACAATTTCGGAACAATATTCCCTGGGAGACCAACTCGCTGCTCCCCGAGTCTAAACAGATTATCTCTCAATGAAGTGCTGAGCCCCTCTCCTACTTATCTTTGACTGAATTCAGAGTGATGCCATGGCGAAGTGGTCGTTCCACTTGGTAAGAATGAGACGTTATGTGTGTCAGAATCGCACAGAAACTGAAATACATGAATCCTCCGGGCTCAGAGAACCGTGACAAAGCAGTAAAAGGCCTACAAAAGAAAACACAATGTGTGTTTCATAACTCAGCATCATGTGCTTATCATTGTTGATTTTGGCCGGATAACCCATTCCTACCAAATCACTTCTGCCATGTGCACACATGTGAAATGCACACGGCGTAACATATGCAGCAGAAACTGGAGTGAGGTAGGTGTTAACAGTAGTTTTGAATCCGAAAAACCTCCCCACAATGTTCAAGTTTAATGAGCTGCGAGTTCTTGTCTGTATAAGACCGACCTCATTCTCGAAGCAAATCTTGTTCAACACGCAATTTTTCATAACCTCAGTAACACAATATAACTGGCTGGTTGTTATTCTATATTCAGGAATTGTTTACATTCAAACGATCCTCCGCGGGCCTCCGTGATGGCGCCAAATGTGTCTGAATCCTGATTTGTGACGCAACTGCGAAAGCCGCCATTATCCAGCGTGAAACCACAAAAAGGAGAAAATAACTTTCCCCTCTTGTTGTAATAACACGGCCGTGCAATGTACAGCTCCATCTCATCCCTGTAATAGGAGATCTGATTTTCGGGATTACTGCTAAATCCTCATCACTTGTCAGCAGGAGTAAAAATAACTGTGGCTCGTCGAATAAATCCACTGCAGGTATGCATTTTCACAGTCTGCTACGAGGAGCAGCGCCACTTTAAATAAAGATTACTGCATCGCTGTATTCCCTCATCGATGAACAAAGATTATCATTAATAAATATTTTACATCACTATAAAGATTAGTCCAGTGTGTTTAACAGTGAGAGGAGAGGGAGGTTTGGTGCTCAGCTGGAAGACATTGTATATTAAACATCGTCGGCTTCAATTCAGACCTTACAGATGTTTTAATGTGCAGGAAAACTATTCAAGTTACTTTACTGAGAAAATAAGATTTATGTTAAAACAACACTTTATTTCAATCCAATGACTAAAATGTACATAAAAGGATAGATCAGGTGCATGTGAGGCAATGTGTAAAAAGCAGAATTGATGAGAGGATGGGATTTTGTTTTTTAATCCCCTTGTTCCTCATTTTCTTATCAGGAAGTTGTCGGGAGATTTGACTGAAGACAATGTTTACTTTTACTTTGAAACCAGTAAATTGACCTGATCTTTCCGTTTATTAAATGAGTCTTCCTAGCATCCATGAACTTTGAAATGCTCAATTATTTAGACTAAGATAGCGTCAGTCTCTTTGTCAGTCCAACAAATACTGACTTGGATTTTGTTGCTGTTGTCTTATTCTTATGTGTAGCTACTGGCTTCTTGTTTTGGAAACAGAATAACACAGTTCCTTTGGGCCATAAATCAAGACATAACCATGTTTAACAAAAGTTGCATCCCAGTGGCAAAAAGACAAAGTGAAATCAAGTCTTCTCCAGTCTATAGGGATCAATATAAGCACAAATGGTTCAGTTCTACACTGTGCAGTCGGTTTGAACATCATTAAGACAGGTTAAAGACAAAACGTGTGAATTCTGTCTTTAACTTAAATAATTAAGAATATAAAATGAATGTGCAGCATTGTACTCTGATATCACGAAATACAACAATGAAAGTTGTGAAATACACGATAAGCACTTAAACAAAATGTACTTTCCATCACGGGACCTGAACGTGGCTTCACGAAAAGTCCTGGCATGAGATTTGACAGCTGGTGCACAAGAGGGAGCAGTGGTGAGTTTAAGAGTTTATTTCTGTTCTCTCGAAGGCTGCATCAGCGGTCGCATTGCATAACTTATTGTGCCGTCAAAGCCTTAATTTACGGCTAAAGTCAAATGGGAAGCTCGCCCCCGCTCCTCTGAATCCTCTGGTGAATTCCACTTTCGTCATTTGACGTGATTAGATGTTGAAATTTGCTGGTGATTTTATTTATTTATTCGTTTTTTAAAAAGACTTGGGACTCCCATGATGTGTGAGAGAATGATTTTGCGCTCCTGTACGAAGGTCCGACTGTGAGACAGACATGAAAAAAATTAACATTAACGTCCGTCGAGATTCACTGAATCTGATATTTCATGTGTGGATGCAGTATCTGTTTTATTTGGTACCTTTCTCGTTTTCCCTGCTTCCTGTTCCTGCTCTTTGTTTAGTTTTTCACTAAACAAAGTGAATTTCAACACAAATTCTATCTGGTGCAAAAAAAATTCCCAAACTTTCAAGGATTTTAAGGACCGTGGGAACCCTGTGAGGTGCAGTTGTAGTGCGGGACGTTGTTTACTGACCGTGTCCAGGTGTGTGCGCTGGTGTTTGGCACGGTCACTGGAGTTGCTGAAGGCCTTGAGGCAGCCAGGATGCTGACAGATGTACGGTTTCTCTCCCGTGTGGCTCCTCAGGTGGATTTTCAGGTTTTCCAAACGGGAGAATGCCTTAGAGCAGCCTTCGAACTGAAAAAGAGAAAACATCAAACAGTGTTAACTACAACTTCATACTGAACATCGACCTGGGACTTGTACAGTACGCTAGTATTTCCACAACACACAGGATGTCGGTTCTGAGCGTTGGTGTACTTCCATCATTTATCACACACTTTTGTCTAAAATTACCTCAACTGCCCCCTGAGCCACAGCTGCCTCTAATATAAGAGACTCAATTTAGACTTGCATGATAAAAGATTGGCCATGTTCCTCCTCTGTCTTCAATAACAGTTCTAAATGGAAAAAACGTGCATGATGCATTTTAAAATGACTTAGATTTTATTTATTATATTTTTTTCAAATCTGCCTTTATATGATTCTCACATGCTTATATATAATGTATGTTCCAACAGTTTTGGCTGCTGTGAGCAGGAAAGATGTAGTTGACTTTACCCACCTGATCTACACAGGCATCATAATCGTTTTCACACAGCGTCTCCGGTCATCGTGTTTAAAATTAGGGCTGGACCATTTTTGAATAAATATCTAATTGCAATTATTTTGACAGCAACTGCGATTGTGATATGGTTTGTGATATTTGTGCAGGTCTGTGAGAAACAAAGACGTTCTCTTCAGTCTATAGAGTAAGATGTGTTACAGGTCAAGACAATAATTCATCTAAAATGATATTTAGACACACATTTTGGCTTTAACAAATACTGTGCCTCCTAATGCGATTTCAATAACATTACAATAATGAATTGTTCAGCCCTAGTATGAATATCAGAACATCTGTTTCACAGTTCCAGAAATTGTGATGGGTTTTCAAAGATGTCCAACCAGCAGTCTTGACAAGAAACTGGCATTTCAATTGATCCTCTTGTGTACACTTTTGATATTAGCGTCCACAGATTTTCTCCCCGTGTGTGTGTGTGTGGGTTTCCTCCAGGTTCTCCGGTTTCCTCCCACAGGCCAAAAACATGCAGATTTGGAGATTAGGCAAATAGGACACTCTAAACTGACCATAGCTGTGAGTGGTTGTTTGTCTCTATGTGTGGCTCTGTGATGGACTGGTGTCCTGTCCAGGGTGTACCCCACCTTTCACCCTATGTCAGCTGAGATTGGAGGATAAAGTGGTAGAAGATGAGTGAATGAGTGAGTGGAGGATAAAGTGGTAGAAGATGAGTGAATGAGTGAGTGTAAATTAAAAAAGCCAAAAGCCAAACATGGACAGTGCTATGTATTCTAATAGGTAAATTTAATTTCAAGCTATCCTGACGAGCATGAATATAGGCTGGTGTTGCCCAGTTTGTTTCCAAGTGATGGGAGACAGAATGTGGAAAACAGAGCTAAAATGAGACTTCAGCACTTGGACAAGTTAAGTGAGTGTTTTCTGAAGTCAAAAAGCCCTGTCTTACACCCGGCACACACACATATGCATGTGTTGGTTTTAAATGAGGTGTGGTCAGGCGCATTGTTGGCACAATGCAGTGGAAAGTGATTGTGCGTATGACCAACAAAACCCCGAGCGAAAGTCAGCGGCTCACACGTTTTCCAGTGGGCACAATCAAGACGGTCATATGTGCTTATGTAGGCTTATATTTACTCACATTACTGTAATTGAGTAGTTTCTCGTGTGTACTGGTACGTTTGTACGTAGTGTTTAAAATCTGTAATTTTACTTTCACTTCTTCTTTTGGCTTCTGCCACAGTGGATCATCTGCCTCCATCTCGTCCTCTCCCTCGTGTCCTCCTCTGTTACACCAGCTGTCCTCATGTCCTCCCTCACAACACCCATGAACCTTCTCTGTGGTCAACCTCTTTTCCTTCTGCCCAGCAGCAGCTCCATCTTCAACATCCTTTGTAATTTTACTTCACCTTAAATGTGGTTATTTTTCAAAAAATCTAAATGGTGAATAGACAATGAAAGGAAGATAATTTCTGAAAGTCGTGACAAGTTGTGACCGTGTTGGTGAAGAAAAGTAGGATTGTCTAAAGAATCCACAATTAATATCACCTTGAATGGTTGTATTCTTTGAAAATGTTTTATGGGATGATCTCCACTAAAAATGACTTTGAATTGGGTACATAATAAATGATAATAAATGACTTTACATGAGCTACTGCTTACGTGAGTAGAAATTTAGACTGGCGGTTTTATTTTACTTCTACTTAAGTATGATATTTAAGCACCTGTTTCACCTTTGCTTAAGGGTTGGAAGCATCTCTCCTACAGACTGGTAGGTCCACATTATAATAGAATTCCACCAAGGCTTTGATTTAATAGGTTTACAGTATATTGGGTTCCAAACAGATTTGATAATGTGAAGATTCAGACTTTTTTTTTTAACAGTAAAAGTTACCTATAAATGCACTGTTTTATAATAAAAAACTTTTCTCCCTGTCACAATTATCATTTCTAAATGGAAATGTAACCAAATCTAAGCCACACAGGAGTGACTAAATGAACAAAAATATCATAATAACATAACCAGCTGAGCTAATGAGGACGACATGTGACCATAAATAATACATGATAAAGCCGAAGCTGCGGGCCGTACAAAATCTGACCAAGGGCCATGATTGGCAGCTCTTATTAAATCAATTATAAATATTATTAAAGTGGCAGCAGCACATCCTGTCTGGTGAGTGTCATATATGTAGTGCCCTCCTACAGTGTTGGAACAATCAGGCCAATTCCTTTATTCCATTCTTTATTCAAACAATAAATAGCGCTGAATGTCTACGTTCAGTTTCAGATTGGTAGGATAGTTTTCTGCATGTGCAGACTGCATTTAGAAGTGCATCCAACATGAAAACCAGAGAGCTGTCTACGGGTGAAAAACAAGCAATTGTGAATTTGAGAGAAGATGGGAAATCAATCAGAGCCATTGTACAAACATTGGCCATAGCCAGTGCAACCATTTGGAATGTCCTGAAGAAGAAAGAAACCACTGGCGTAGTCAGCAACAGATGTCCAACAAGTAAAGGAATTGGCCTCACTGGTCCAATACCATAGGAGGGCACTGTACTGTCAGTTGCTACTGCTGGCGTCAGACCCCAGTGAGGATTCTGTGTTGTGTTGACAAAGACCATAGGATAACATAGTGCTTTTATGCTGTAAATGAAATCAACTGCCCCAGTGTGCAGGAGAAAAACAGAGGCTCATAGGTTCAACTCTGATTAATTTCTGAGTGTCCTCGAAAACAGCATGCACAGTCATACTCTCCTCTGTTGTTGTTTGGCTTCGCCTCACTGCCAATGCAGGGCGATGATGGCAACACTCGGTGCATCCCCTTAGGGGAAAAAGCCTCATGGATTCCAGTATGACCGGCTCACTCGTGTCTCCTGAACTGACACAGGTCTGCATTCACTGTCAGATTTCTGTGTCCACGCAGCCTTGAATACAGAGATTTAGGCCGTTTTCACACCTAATAGACCGCTCGACTCGTTGCGTTTGGGGACTCGCTTCAATGGGTGGTTGCAACATTCAGTCGGTCAGAGTTTGCTTTCACACTGCTGCACTTTAGTGGTGCACACATCAGAGTTCGGTTGTGCATTCACGCCTCCCCAAACGAACCCAACGGCTTTTCCGAGCAAACGAACTAGGGTTTCAATTAAAAAGGACTGGTGTGAATGCACCCTCATGGTCATGGTAATGTTCATGCAGTTGTATTGAAATTTTTCTGTCAAAACTTCACTACCACAGTTTTAGTGCAATCCTTTCAAACCACACACAACCTGGTGCAGCAACATGTGTTATCCTGGTTTAATTTGCAAAACTGGACTTGTGCAAAGCCCATACTGTGCACACGCTGTGCACTTTAAACCTCACTTCCAACATGCAAATCATTTTTTTCCTGTTCATAAATAAGGAGGTCATTTATCACAGTTTACAATTGATTTGAATAAATGATAAGCTATAAACAGGTCATGGTAAACCACAACACACACACACACACACGCTTTAAAAAAGTGTTTCTGTTGGACACAAGCCACGCACAGTCAGCAGGCTAAACGCACCATAGAGACCATAAACCAACATTTTATAACTTCATTTTCAGAAACTCTGTCACATTCAATCTCAAATGTTCAACATTTTAAATTCTCTGCATTGTCCAATCTGACATGTAAGTCAGAGTTTAAATGTACATATTTCTCAATGCATGTTCTGGCTCTCCTGCAGGACTAACGGAAACAGAGGGTGAACAATCGCAGGAGAAGAAAAAAAAACTGGATTTCATAAGGTTACTTCATTATTTTTATCCATGATGTTAACACAAATTGAATTGACGGGACCATTCCTCCTTACACATATTAAAAGTTGATTTTTTTTTTTTTCCTGAAAAGAACAATGGTGTTTTAGAAATAGGTCTTTAAATTTGGCCCTGGTCTGTTTTCATTCTCTTCTAAACTCATCTGGAAGGACATGTGGAAAATATCCTCATATTCATCCCGGGGTTTTATTATGTCGGTAAATGTCATTCACCTCATTTACTTTTTTCACATAAAAAAACAGCGCTACATCATGGTGTTTAATTAATCCGTGGCACAAAATCAAAAAAAGCTGAGAGCAAACGTTTTAAAAGTGAACAAGAAAACTGTGGATGGAGACTTTTTATGTGCATTTCAGATTTGACTGCAACATCTTGCAGCTTTTATGTCAATGTCACGACATGTTTGACAAAAAGACAGAGGCACATCCAGTCATGCAACCCACCACAACACTACAGCAGTTACAAAGTCAAACTAAGGAAATACCCCTGCATTTGCAGATGGTTCCTAAATAGAAACAGATTTCTAAATGATCTGACAGAGCAGAAATTCCAGCACAGATTCAGTTACCGTTTATGTTTCCTTTACTGTGATATACCATGAGAAAATGAATACTAATCGTAATAAACTCTAGGAAACTGTGCATTACACTGTTTGACATTCAAAGATCCAATCTATGGTTCATCCTGTAACTCGAGATTCAGTTTGTTGTTCTTTAAAATGTTCTCTTCCAATTGTCTTCCCCGCAGCATTTCCCTGTGTTCATATGGTCGATCATTTCATTTCTAGGTGTTGTTCTTCATTCCACGTATTTAAAGGATCAGGCTGTGGTTATTCTATATTTTACATTCGTGTTGAGAAATCCTATGAAAAGACCAAAATCAAAAGTGTGTTTGTTCTGTTCTCTGCACTTTCCTCAGCCCTCTCACAAGCTTTAATGACAATAAAGGGATAGTTCTGTTGTTTTTTTGTTGTTTTTTTAAATGAAGAACAGTTGTATGAGTTTGCTCTATCTTGCTCCCCTGAAACAAAGTGGGACACGGGAGCAGCTGCCAACTGTCATTTTAAGCCTCTTTCACATTCAAATAAGCTGGTTAGTACCAGAGATGATTAATACCAGTCCCATTGCCAGTGGCTGGTCTGTCCTGTGGTGTTGTTTTTTTCATCATACGTCATTCATGCATGAAATGTGACGCCAAAACACTTAAGAAATAAAATGAGTCAGAGGGGAAAAAAACAATAACAACAATAACACAATGGAGCTCAGTGATCTTTTACTTTAAAATCTCAAACTCAGTTACTAAAAAAAAACACATTAATGCACTAAGGGGAATGCTAATGGACATTTTAAGCTGACATAAGTTATATTAGGTTCTTTAAGTGGCTACAATGTGTTTTTCCTTGTGTTTTACTGCCAGCACACCTGCAGGTTGCTATGGCAAAAAGTTTTAACATTTAATCAGTAGACAGAATATTCACGACCAATATCTGTGGCATCCTTCTTCATCAGTAATTAAGTTTTACTAGTCCGAATGACGTCACTTTTGCCGTCCATGCGTTTGGGGTTCATAATTATAGATAAACGGATTGCTAATATCTGTGACGTCATTCTGACAAGAAAAAAAAAAAATCTGTAACTGTAGTTTGGACTAGTAAGAATAAGGTCCAGTGATGGGGATCAATACATGTGACAGCGTTATTTTCTTTAGTAACAGGGTAATCAAACTACTTACTGTTTCAGTCGATACAACACAGTTACCGTTACTGACAATAAAATGACTTAATAATTGTATACTAATAAATTATTATTACGGTATTATAATTAAGCTTATTGAAGCTGTTTTCATTCGTCCAGGCTCTCTCAGCCACACAGGAGCTGCAAAGTTTTATTTCTTTAACAATGCAGTAACTCAGCTACTAACTCAGTTACTATTTACAAACACTGATGACTTCACAGATATTTACAACAAATCCTACTAGTCACAATGCAGGTCTGCATGGACACGATGTAACTAACTGTAACAAACTAAAGCACTGTCTTCTTTATCGGGGTTTGTTTTCATAATCATATTTGTAATAGATGCTATAACATACTGTACCCGCTTGTTTGTACATTAGAGTTCTTTACGATAGTTGTAACTAACAATACCACTTACCAACTGTGGGGGGACCCTGAGAGCAAATCCTACATTATGTTACTTTAAGAAACGTGTCATTTCAGTATAATAATCTATGAATGATGACTCCACTGCTGAGGATTTAAAAACACTGGTGTTTACAGCCTGAATAACACCTGTCTATTCTAAGACTTGACTTTACGAGCTGGTAAATAGAGTTGAATTAATTATCAAACACTGACTACATTCATGTGACATATTCATTTTCCATTGCAGCACCAGCAATGACCTAATTTACATGTGCTGGCCTGAGCGCTCTATGAAAATGACATGACGTTATTCGCGTAGCCCAAGTGTGACTAATGACTGTTTATTTTGTGTTGGTTAAGATTTAATCTTATTAATCTGTTGTTGCAGTGGACTCTCCATGTGAACGCATTTACAAGAGGCTAACAGATTATGTCATTTTAATGAAGTAATTCATATAAATACGAAGCGCGTGTTCGCGCTTGAGTGGATATTTATGAATGAATTATTAATAGGAGTCGCAGGTTGACAGCGGCAGAGTCACTGGGGGATCAGGGCCCCAAGTCGCTCAGGCTCAGGGACGGGATGTGTTTCAAAGAATGACTCATGACAAGTGATGGAGGGTGAGGCAGAGCTGGGACTCAAAGGCCACAGTTGTGATGGTTTATGCAGAAACAGTCGGACAGTGTCTGTCTAAGCACTACAACCTAAGGTGGTCTGGTTTTGTCTTTATCTTTGATGCACATCTTGTTTTTGTGTAACCATTTTGACTTTATGGTTCACCCTCCTTCAAAGACAACCTGCATATTTTACGAGATGTGTTGTCCAGAATCATTGACAGGAAATGCTCACTTTTCCCTGTGCGAATACAATTTGTGGTCAGCATTTTATGAATTTAGACTGACTGCTTTCGTCTCTATGTACACTCAGTGTCCAGCTTATTAGGTACACTTGTAATGCTATAAAATCTGCATTACTACATGATCGACAATTCAATATGGTTTGACATTGAGGTAATATTTAGTGATCGAGTTGCAGCAGCCAATTGGAAATCATTGTTTGCGACGATATTTTTCTGTATATATGGAAAGAATTTGAAGTTAGCACTATAATAATTATATCAGTGTTAGGTATTTCAGTATGTCACAAATTTTAAATGTGCCCAAAGTAAAGTCTATACTTTTTTTTGGTCACTGTGACCAACATGGTGAAAGCAAAATACAGCTTATCGAAAGTCACAGGAATTTATAACACTGAAGAATATTAAAACAGAGAATATTCAGAATTTCTGCTTGAATAATAACTGTCTTGATTGGAGTAACACAATTTTGTTTGCTGACCCAAATATTCTGGCACATAAAGGTCCTTTGCGTAACATTTAGGAGGGTTTACTGGCCATTACGTATGTTTGTGCGTTAAAAGAAAATGATTTGGTTTTCATGGCTTTCCAATCAGCCTTTAATGTACAACATATTTTCTGGTATGTGAAGGCCAGCGTAGTTCTTGTCATTAACGTCACTAGTTCTTACACACTGGACCTCACCACACATGTTGTTATGACAGATGTCACAAAATAAACCAGGATTAAAGGATTACAACTTTAGTCAGACTGCATTTGCCAGACAAGCAGATTTTTTTTTTATCTCCAGGAATAATTTGTTTATTTCATCACTGACTAAAATATCTTCTGCTCCTAAATTCGCTGCATTTGTTAGAATCACCACAGGGTGATGTGCTCATCCTCGCAGGCTCAGCGCTACAGTGCAGACACATCTTCCATTCATTCCGCTCTGCTGCCACATTTTTCCCTCCAGCACGCATGAGTCAGGGAAACCTGTCGTGAGCAGCGGAAACCGTTTGATCATCTCTGTCTAACAGACAGTTGATCACTGGCTGCACAGTCTGAGGGAAGTCGAGACACAATGTAAGCAAGTTAATGCCTTTTCAAAGCAGTTAATCCCCAAAATGACCCGAAGGAAGCAAACATAAGAGTTGGACACGAGATGTGTTTTGACTCAAAATAGCAGCAGCAGTTGCTGCACTTGCCAGTTTGATTCCTGCATGACTGTAAAAACCACCTTCCTCCATTACTGCTGCGTCAGCTCGATAATGTCTTGTGTTTTACGTTTCATTTGCAGACAAAGACTTAAAGCTGGGTGTAACTTTTAAATAGTGGTGCCGCTACCTTGTGATGCCCAATGACATCCACCTGCTGCACACAGGAAGTGGCATAGGTGTTGTTTAAAATTTGGTCAATGTTTAGTCGTACAAAAATAAGTTACCACAACATGTTTTCAGCCCAAGAGCAGAGCAGAGAAGGGGTAAAATAAAAGGCAGAGATTGGGGTAAGTGTTAGGATTAGGGACCAGGATAGGACTGAGGTTAAGGTTGGGATAAATATCCAGGTAAGGCTTTGTGGCTATTCGCTGTTGGCTCACACTAAGACAAACTTTAATTTCATTGATATCATCAGAATTTCCATGACCAAAAATAAATCATTAATAATAGGTTATATATTTTCCTTGTCAGTAACTGATTAGAACCGGCTTGAAGCTCACAGTGGCGTTTATGTGTGCATGGACACCCGGGACGGTGGCTCTGAGTGCTTCCCTTGTAAGGCGACGCAGGAAATGACACCCTTGGAATGAAAACAGGCTGGTTTGTCATTAATCAACCATTCGGCAGTAGCTTGACTCACCATGCATTTATTGGGCTTTTCTCCGGAATGAACCCTCATGTGGATGAGCAGCTTGTAGCGAGCGTTGAAGGGTTTGTGGCGCCTCACACAGCCCGCCCAGAAACATGCAAACTCCTCCCCTTTGCGCTGGTCGATGTGAACCTTCTCGATGTGCCTCACCAGCTCCTCCTGGCTGCTGTGAGTGACATTGCAGTCGATCCAGTGACACAGCTGCTTCTGTTGGTCCACTCTGGCTTCCTGTCCTACGGGTCCATTAAGCCCCGGAGAGTGCAGAGGTGTCTGGGTGCCATTCTGACCGTCGTGGCATTCGAGGGGCTGGTCAACCTGAAACAGCTCCCCCTGCTGGCTGTTCATGTGAAACGGTTCCGTCTTACATGGCAAGAAATTATCTACAGGTTCTTGTTTAATGGTGTGGTACTCGTCTTGTACCGTCAGTTGTTGTTGAGATGTTTTGTTGTTGGCGTCGGAGGAAGGCAAGGAAGAGGGGAAAAATAAGGAGGAGGATGAGGAGGCAGAGGAAACCGAGGATGAAGGGGAGCAGTAAGTGGGAGATGTGGCACATCCAGTGAGCATGTACGATAAAGGGAGGGAGGACTGAGGGTAGCAGCTGAACCTCTGGGTGTCTTTAGGGTCTATGTGAGCTGTGGTGGCAAAGTCCTCCACAGATTTCTCTGTGTGGGATCCATTAGTCTTACAGCTCAGTAAGGACGTGAGGTCTCTACCCAGGGAGGACAGTGACAGGGACGTCATTGGGAGACAGCACAGACCACCTGAATGGATTGAAGACGGACAGAATCCTGCAGATGACAGTGGTGGCTGGAGGTCCTCAGCATCTTCAAAGGCACTCCCAAAACCAGGTAGAGTCAGCTGGACGTCTGGGGGCCCAAGGTCAGGGGGCCACATGCTGGCTCCTGCTCTCTGACTTCTACCAAGAGATACCTTCAGTAAAAATCTTCGCTGTTAATCGTCTTGGAGTAACTCAAGGAATCCAATGGAGGAAAAGCCCATCCACAGCATCTTTCATTACTTAAACATAATCAGATTAGATTGATCTCCTGCTGCTGGCATCATGTGTAATCTTCTGTCATTTGTTCCGTACTGCTGCGTGGTCAGTCATCGCTCATGCTCTGTGGGAGACACAAACCAAACCCTCATGAGTCACCTTAACGCACAACAAGCACAAATACAAAACACACTGAAACACATCATACAAGAGTGTTGGGAGGTTCCTCGTTAAATGTTGCCCTTTGAAAAAGAGTTGGCATGGACTCTTATGTCATTATTATACTATTACATATAATTACGTTGTGTTTACAAACAGTGTTGCCAACTGGTTGCATTTGTTGCTACATTTATCAACCTTTCGGATGCCTGTTGTTAAAGTGATTTTTAGCTACTTTCCATTGATGAGGCCATCAGGACTCCCCTGTGAGTGACTCACGCCTCTCTCTGCATCTACTGTTCTGTTGTTGACTGTTGTTGAGTGAGCGTTTTGCATGCGAGTGTCACTGAATTTACGGCACCACTGTTGTCACTAGCTTTCATGTGTATGGTTATTTTGTCGGATTGTGTCACAATTTACTGTGAGAACAGGATCACACCAAAAACAGAAACACACCAAAGGGGCTGAAAACATCCATCCATCCATCCACTTAACATTTGACAGTCAATCCCAACTGATGTTGGGCAAGAGGTAGGTTACACTCTGTGCAGGCTGCCAGTCTATCACAGGACCGACATAAAAGAGACACACAACCAGATACTCAACACAATTACACACCAATGGCAGTTAGTGATCTTTGAAACAGGGGAAGCTCATTTCAGGCACAGATATTTACACAAACGAACAACTAGAACAAGGAAACGTGAAAATTATGCAAAACTAAAAATGCTATAATAGTGTTTTCATTTACAGTGCATATGTACAAATGAAAATGGTCTATGTTGCCGAGCAAATAACACACAACGACCAGCTATTTGTCTTCAGGACTGAGGCAGAAAAGGCTCTGCTGTTGCGTATGTTTCTTCAACGCTGTCAATTAAAAACTGGCTTCGCCTTTCAGACAGTTCCTCCAATCATCATACAGAATCCCAGCGCCCGCACCCACCCACTGCTCCATTGACTCCGTGGGAAGAGACGTTTTTGTCCAATCGCCGCCGAGCTCACCGCAGTGAAAAAACCTATTCTGTGGCGTTACATTACATTACATGTCATTTGGCAGACGTCATTTTATCCAAAGCGACTTACGATAAAAGTCGTCCCATAGAGAACAGTTGAACCTGAGCTCAAGTGGTTTTAATGCGAAAATACGAAAATCACGTTACACAATCCATCATCCGGGATAAACAGCTGATTCTGAACGCACTATTGACACATTCTAATCACATTCTAGCGCACGTTTAGTAGTGTCTTTAGTGTCTTTAGACTGTGGGAATTTAAGTGAAATATAAAATAGAATTGACAATAATGGACCAAAATTGTGAACCAGAAATATTTTCTTTTTGAGTCTTAGGCGTGTTGCCCTCAGAACTTAACAACACCAACTCAGGCTACACACAGTATCTCCAGGACATGAAAAAACACATTCCAACACTGGTGTGAGTTATTTTCAGCTAAGATTACACAGGCAATATTGTGATCGTGCAGAACTGTGATTCAACTTTCCATGCCGTTCCAAAGGGTGAAGCGCTTATTCCCTCATTTATCACCCATCAACAACACTGCATTCACACACCGGGGTGATCGGCGGAGACGTTTTTGGATGAGGTAAAACCCAAACAAACAGCGTGTCCGACCCCCTTGTCAGCAAGCTTCAATCAAACATGTCTGACTGCGCCGCCGCCGCCGCCGCAAGTGTATATTTAGCTTCTTCGGAACTGCTGTGACGGCTGCAGCTGATTCATTACTGCAGGCACTGAGGCCACCCTCACGGCAAACAGCCAGGCGTTGTGTGGCAGCCGATGGCCTGAAACGTGCTCCAGATGATACTCAACAGAGGACAAGCAACGGGCCACCGCTCTCCACTGGTTGTACCGATGCAGGTCAGGGAGATGGCGGGAAATGGTGGGTCAAACAGAAGCCCCACCCCTACTCCACCCTCACACACACACACACACACACACACAGTAGCTCCACTGTGCAGAAGTCCCCGAGTGTTTATTGGAGCAGACCTGATTTCCACTCTTTTCTGCCATCTGTCAGATAATGATGATCTAATTTACAACAGGATCGCTGCCATGTGTAATTAGTCACTGGAAAGATTCAATGGGATTTATGTGTGGATGGATATTTTACAAGCCAGAACCCAACCCGGCTACGAGGATGAGTAAGTTCACGTCTGTAGTTATATTAGCTGACGAAGGACTCACTAAGTGTAGGTTCAGGCCCATAGTTTCCGGGTATAGTCGGGTTTACAGTTTTATGATCTTTCCAGTAACTCACTGGAGTTGCCCCGCCCCTCTACCACCACCACCACCAGAGCCATGTAGCAGACCAATCATGGGAACTGTGGCCGAGTCTTAATTAGAGAGGTTGCGACGTGTCTAAGGCTTGAACTGGATTAATGACACATGTGGTTTGGTGTGTTTTAAACACGATAATTGCAACCTTGTACCTGTTGCTGCAAGAACTAAAACCAATATTAGAGTTTTGAGGTCAAACTGTGGGATTTTACATCCAAACAAAACATTAGACTCACTGTAATCCAAGACTAAATCTGATTAATCATCCTGTACTGTAGAGCCTCCCTTTTCAAAAGACATCACAATACCTGCATATAAACACCAACTCATATCACATAAATCTTAAAAATACAGCAGCAAATATAGCAAAAAGCAGTGTCTGTTCACATACCACTTTGGTCCGTTTCCAAAAGGACGAGTCAGACAGTAAAACTAAGAAAAGTGTCCCACAAAGCCTCAGCCGAGCCACGGAACTTTATAAAAGAGCAGGACCATCTCATGTGGTGTCTCTTAAAGACTCACTCACTGAGGTTAGCTAAACACAGCTGTGGCGTTTCAGGACAAGCAAATGTGTAGTTGTCTCAACAATAAGTACTTTGGTTCTTAAATTGCAAACTTTTTTTTTTTGTTCTTTTAGGTTCAACTGAAACATGGGAAACAGATCCTTATTGAAACAAGAAAAAGTGAATACACGGATGAAGTTTCCTAATCCCGTTCTTCCCAGATGATCCTCGGTGGTGTTACGGAGGCGTCAGAGTGGATTTGCAGTGACAGACTCTTGCAAACATGGGGCCTTTTAGCTGAATTTGCATCAGGGAAATATTATATTCTGTCATTATTCATTTACTCTCTATAACCTAACACTTAATATAAAGGAATTTGAAGCTCAGCACACGTAGATTCTCATAGTTTCATATTGTGAGGACGTAAAGCAAAAGAAAAATTGTGTTATCAGTTCATCAGGTGCATGTGACCACCACATTCGTGGAAAAATTACGCTTTCTGTTATGTATTATGACTAAAACCAAATGTCCAAATTCTTTATGGACACAGCCAGTGAATAGCGTCTGCATGAACTCGGAGCAGCTGGTCACTCCTGCTTTGAAAGCGGCACTAAATCAATGATTTTTCATTTTTTATTGACAGTGTCTCAACTGACGTGTGTGTAATGTGAAAATATCACCCAACTGCGATTCCCCCAGAGCTGTGTTGAGCATCGAGACGTGTTTGAGCTCATTATTTTGGCTTTTACTGCCCATAAGTCTTGGTTTGGTCTCACTGCAGCCGACAGCTGTTACCGTGTAAAAAGCTCAGACGAGCCTGCTGTGCACCAGATAAACAGATAACACTTGCAAACAGCCAGGAAACGCATGTGGATTTAGCAGCGACAGAGTCAGAGATTCGGCTCAGGAGTTTGTGGAGGTCAAAACAGAGATAAAATTAGTCAGTATTGGACATAGGTCATCAGACGGGACACAAGTGGGGAAAACACAATGACGACAACCACTGGATAGGACAGACTTTTTTGATCCTTTTGAGAAAACTGCCATTTTGAAGCCTTGACTTTTGCAGTTTGGACAGTGTCACATTGTAATTGTATTTTACAAAGGGATGTGTTTTGTTGGGGATGAGCTAGCAGGTCATTTACTACAACCTAAATCATACCGTCTTTGAAAATATACACCATTAGAGCTGCAACTAATGATTATTTTATGTGTCCATTGTTTTCTCGGTTAATTAAGAGTATTTGTTTTGGCCCGAAAATGTCAGGAAATGTTAACCAGTGTTTCCCGAACCTCAAAATGACGTTCTCAAATGTCTTGTTTTGTCAACAAAACCAAACTTTCAGTTTTGATGATTTCTTTGTGAAACCAGAAAATATTCACATTGAAGAGGCTGAAAAATCAGGCAAGCTTTTAATTTTAATTTAGTTTAGTTTTAATTATTAAAAAAGACCTTAAATTTAGTAATCAATTAAGCGAATAATCACTGCGGCCCTAGTCACCACGCTGTGGCGACGAAGACCTGAAAGTAGGGATTGGAACCATAAACTCCTCTGGAAATGTTTACTACTTTATGTTGTAAAATCAAGTGAACGTGTCACGTTTCATTGTCTAACATTAGGGAGTCGCTAGGCAATTATTTGTGAGCAGAAAAGGTTTGAGTTTTAAGCAGGAAGTTGTCTAATCACTGTCAAAATAAGATACAGAGACATGGATTTTGCATCATCATTGAATCCTGATTTTTTTTTTTATTTCTTTATTTTTGTTAAGAGGAGGAAAATAAGTGTTGTAAATCTTATTTCCTGGATTTGAGAAAAAATATATGAGGCAATTTTGCGGGGTAGAAATTCCCACGTGTGCAGTATATTTCAGGTTAGGACAATATGTTTGCGAGGGAATAAATCCTCATAAATGTGGCTGACTGGGCACAAAAGAAAACATCTGAATTACATAACTAGTTTCACAACTGTCGCTTGTGTTATTACAAAGAAGACATTAGAGACTGGTATCCAAGCAACACAGAAGGTTGGCGGCAGAGTGAGAGTTTACACTTTTCTTTATTTGTGCAATAGGCTTGGCCCGTGTTTTTAAAATAGGTTAATACTGCGAAAGCAATTTTCATGGACCCAAATGGCATGTGATGATAAATTATTATTAAACTATGTTCAGGTCATTAACCTTTATTTGTTCAGAGGAAATTGAATAAGCATACTTTTGGTTTTCCGACATCTGGCTGCTTTACATTCTTACAGTGACACACACTTCACTTCACCAGTGAAATTCACAGCGTGACCACAGATCCTGCTGGCAGATTCTCTGCTCCTCAAAACTGACAGTTGTTTTTGGTTTTGTTGACTTTTGGTTTGTTAGATATTTAATTTTAGCATGATTTCTTTTTAAACCAGTCCCTGAAACAAATCAGTAACCGTGAAAAACAAAACCAGGGTCCATAACCTTGTTTTCCTTTCCTTCCTCGTCTTATATTAGGAGTGATATAAACAGGATACAGTGTAAACTAGATTGTGTGTGAAAAATATTGAAATTACAAGAGCAGAATGATTGCACAGACAAATGCTATTTGTACTATTTAAGTTTGAAAATGACTGTTAATTTCTGTAGGTGCTGATGACACAATGAGATAATTAAATGAATTAAGTTTCTCCAACAAGAAAGTGACTGAGGGTCTAGTTTGGTTGTTAGTGTGCCAGTCAAGTGAAAAAAAAGACATATGAAACGTTACCTAGTTCACACTATAAGATTATTTTTATGACGCAAAATGAATCCATTCATAAAACAACATACAGAAATAATGAATTATAACTTGATGTTAACCCTCTTATAACCACCATGATAATCATGTTGCCTTTATTTTGATTCTGTGGCTGTAGAATTGTCAATAAACCATCAATGACTGAGTGCTTTCTGTCCATTTTTTCCAAGATAACTTTCCCTTTCAATATCTGGCAGTTATTCAACCGTTTAGGTACAGAGAAGCTGACGTCAGTTGCTGTGCCAGTCTCAGCTGACGCAGGGCGAAAGGCGGGGTCACACCCTGGACAGATCACCAGTCCATAGTTTTTAAATTTTCTAGATATCACAAACACTCTAGGATTTACGGTAATGAGAAGTACGAATGCCAAATGGTCACAGAAGGGTTAAGTGGCGGGAGTGGCCGCGAGTTTGAGACCCGTGCTGTACATATTGAGTTCAAACCTATTGCTGAGTAAGGAACTTTAATCCCTCCTGGTGTGGGACGAGCAGCTGCTCACACACTGAAGGTCAATCTGCTGTCGGTCTAATTGTTTGATCCGACATGTAGAAGAATTTGTTCCTCCAAAAACACGATGTACTCTGCATGCAGTGATGAATATGCATAACAGCTGAGCAACATGTTCTGTTTTTGTTCCATCTTTGACTCCTCTAAATGATTTTGTGGTTTTTTACCGACTGCCAAATGACTATTTGACTGTATTTATTTTTACTGAGGGAAGGGGCCCAAACTGAAGCTGCTGACCTGACACTGGAAGCTGCAGGAGGAGCCAGACTGTTGTTGTTAGCTGTTCACCGCTACCGCTACCTTTTCTTTTTCATTTTCCTTTTTTTCAAAACTTAAGTGAACACTGAGTAGTTCATGCGAGTCACTGACGCCGGACAGACCTTCAAGCTGTAGTCAAACATCGAGAGCTCGACCTATGAGGATTTTTGCAAGTCAATGCGAAAAATGAGCAGCCGATACATATTGTACGCAGAAATATATTTAATTAGAGCTGAAACAATTACTCGATTAATCGATTATTAAATGAATTCAACTATTTTGACAGTCGATTAATTGGTTTGAAGATTTTTCATTATTAAAACAATACGTCTGATTTTTTGCTTCTTAAATGTGAATATTTTCTTAATTTCTTTGCTCCAGATCCCAAAGAAATCATTCAAACTGAATCATTTTGGTTTGTGGACAAAACAAGACATTCGAGAACATCATCATTTGCACTAATAAACATTTTCTAACATCATATTGACCAAACGATTACTCAACTCATCATGAAGATAATCGACAGATTAATCGATTTTGAAAATAATCGTTAGTTGCAGTTGCTTATTAATAGTAATAATTTAGATTTTACTCAATTGAAGTAGCTGCCTCGAGAAAATATTTTATTATGCCAGTGTATTTTTGTTATGGTAAAAAGGTCAGAGAGAGAGAGAGAGAGAGAGAGAGAGAGAGTTGGTGCAGAAACACCTGTGCAGTCAGGTCATGCCAGGGGTAACAACAATCTGGACTTTGGTTAATGCCACTGACGAGGGCCACATGTCTGCAGGCTGCCACCTCGTTTCTGAGCGTGCCAGTCTCGTTCTTTCAGCCAAGTCTGCTGCAGAGCGGGCGCCGGGGAGTGGGTCAGGCGCTGAGGACAGTTTTTCCAAACAAGCAGAAATCTCTGCACCATCCAAGTGAGAGATGGGCTTAATGAAGAAGGCAGTGTGAAGCGACGGCAGTGATGTGACAAATTCCGGCACCTGGAGCCAATAAAGACTCGATGACACAATGTCATGTCTAAATTATGAGTCTGCTCAAAGAAAAAGTCTGTTCAGGCGACAAAACCAGTGAAGAAACTGACGTTTCCATCCACGGGTCACGGTTTTCTGTTTGGTTTGGTTGTTTTTTTTTCTATTTTTCTTCTAACATGTATCAGATCTATAGCCTAATAATTAGATTTTTCTTTCTTTTTTTTATCAGATATTCTTAAGGACATATCATGCAATCATGCAACAACTGAAATAATGAGGCAGCTGGATTAGGGATTAAGCACATCATTGTAACAATCCAGAGATTTTGAAACAGTAAGAGGAGAGACATTGCTGTATTTACACGTTTATATATTTATTTTAGTTTCCATTCCATTCTGACACTGCTTGTGTCAGTGTTTTAGAAAGATGCTCACTTGTGTGGCTTTCATAAAGTGGGCGGGTCTACAAAACGGTGTTTTTCATCTCCCACTCCGAATCAATGTAATGAGCAGTCACAGTTGGCTTCCAGTGGCCCTGGAGGTCCATCCAGAACCTCTTATATCTTTGACAATTCGTCGTAGTGTCTCTTCATAAAGTTCAGGAATTGCTGAAATCCTGCATCCTCCACGGCATAAGGCTGCACATCTTTCGCTATAAACACCCCGATTGCTTTACTTGCCTTTTGACCTGTCTGACTTCTCACCGAGTGCCTGTTTAATGCTGCGGGGAGCAGAAGTTGCTTTTTCTTACCCGACTCTCTCTTCCTTGTGCTGTCAAGCGTCACACTGGTGTGATGTCTCCGCAAGATGCAGTAGCATATTTGAAGTAACGTAACGTGCAGTGTGTTGTGCAGTGCTTACATGTAGTTACAGGTGAGAGGCGGACTACACCCTGGACAGTGTTTTTATGCTTCTATACATATTATATACAATATTCCACATTTCTGTACTTCTTTATCTGAGATATAGTGCAGTTTCTACATTGCTTCTAAGCATGATAAAATATTATGTATATTTATAATGGTTTTGTTTTGTTTTTTTACAGCTAATAAGTTGTACTTCTGGGCTTTACTTTAAGGAACAGTTCAACGTTTTGGAGGGTAGGGTAAACATGACACTACAGCAGCAGATAATCTTAAACTTAACACAAAAATTTGCTGGCAACCGTGTTAAACAGCTAAGCCAAGTTCCTTTCAAGAGCCAGGTTGTTTATAGTCTTTATGATAAGCTAAGCTAAATTCAGAGACCCCTGCTTAAGAGCAACATTTTTGACAGCATATGCATAAAGTCGTATGAGTTGTAACCTGGTTATTTACTGGATATCGGTGTTTTTGACACTGTGGCCTGTCAAAATGGCTGCTGTGCAAAGGGCCCATCAACTTGTGTAATTTTTTGTAATTGACGTTTAAACCAAATACATTTGTCATTATAGTCACTGCTACCCTTAGGCACTCACCATTTGAGTGCAGCTTAAGTGACTTATGACCAATTTACCTGATTTTGAAAAAAAAAAAAACACATTATCTCATCTTTCTGTCTCATCAAGAGCAGATCCGTCTATCAAGTCCTCCTCTCCTGTACAACCAAGTCCGTTTTCATTCATTCTTTCTGGACTGGAGCCATCAGTGCTCACCTATCACTCTGCCAACTCCTCCTGGCAAAACTAAACATTTACAAGCAGGTGCAAATCTGTGAGAAACTCTGGCTGAGTGCAGATGGCAGGAAATTCCAGTGAAATGACAGTGACTCAGTCCAAACCACAACACAGTGTGATCGAAGCCTGTGAAGCAGATACAGCAGCAGCAGCGGCAGCGGCGGCGGCGGCCAATACACTCGACATGGACTCAACCAGTCTGATTGCCAGCGTCTTGAAATAGGAGCAGCTTCACAGGACGTCTGTTAAAACTCTTCACCGACTGGCCGAGTCTGGTGCGGTGGATACTCGCGGACTCCGACGTGTCTTTCCAAAACGTATTTTTGGAAGGTATTTAGTCGAAGAAACACTTTGCGAGGAGAATTAACATCAAAGGGTCTTTGTAAAGCCTATGTTTGGTGACCCAGTATTTTAGCCAAGAGTTTATCAAGCTACACTATATCCTGATGTGACAGCAACGTTTGTTTTACACTACAAACAGACAGTGTTGTGATGACAAATCCACTGCTTGCTCTCTCAATCTGATACTGGGGTTGGGGATAAAGGGTTGTTTCTTTTTGCAATTTTATATATTCTGTTATAAGTACAATAAGTTTAATGATTATTATTTAAGGTAACAAAATAATATTATAGCCTTCGATACTGAAGATGAACAAATAACTTTTTTTATATCTATATTTCTACAGTCCACCACCTAAAGAGGACTCTGGTCCGCAGAAAGTTCGTTTGAGGCCCCTCTGGACTTCCTGGTATTGTGTCTATTAAGTCTGCGGTGAAGTCTGGAAATCTGGATTCAGCCAAGCTGTTTGAAAACTGCCAGGAGAAGAATAACATCCGTACTTCAGTAGTTTGGTTACAACAATAACAGCTTAGCCATGGATTAGCTTAGAGCGATTCAGAAACAGTCACAAACGCAATATTATGACCAAGACTCAAACAGATCAACAGTGATTGAAATGATGCAGGATCAAAACTCAACATCACCTCAGTGTTACTTGCATGTGAATAAATCCCCCTATTTTTTTCTTTTTTTTTAAATGAGGCAGAGAGACGTGGCTAATTTCAGGGTAAATTTAGCTTTAGTCAAAAAAAAAAAGAGGCAGTAATTTGACCATGAACGTGTCGAGAAAATCTGACAGCAGCTCTTTCCACAGACTGCAGTACATGGTGAAACGATTGGAGGCTAAAGACTCAGTTAAAGCTGCAGTGTGGTGATTTTAGTTGATGATATTCCTCTATTTGTTCATAATGAATAGAAATGATGTGTTTTTATTTGTAGCAACAGCTTAATCGTGATCTCAAGTAGCAGATCTGAGCCCATCTGGTCATTTTCGCCTCACTTGACGGTCTCACTTGTGTTGCCATGCTTTCATTGCAGCCCAAACAGACAAAGTGCTTTTTAGGTTTTGAAGTAGAAGCTTATGCTTGCCAAAAAAAAGAAAGAGCACCGTCGTTCCCTGTTACGATCTGCAGTCTGACCCTTATGGTGATTTTCCACTATACAGTTGTAGTGCGACTCGGCTTGGCTCGGCTCTACTCGGTTTTGTTTGGTTTTTTTTGCTTTTCCATTAGTGATAGCACCTGGTGCTTTTTTTTAGTACCTGCTCTTACGAGCTTCCAAGTGAGCTGAGCCGATGCTAAAATGTGACGTCAACAGACTGCCGGCCACTGACTGGTCAGAGAGCGTCGTCACTGGAAGAGTCGTGAGCACAAGAACACAAGAATCAAACCGAATGATGCCGAACTGTAGATCAGTTAAAAAAAAAGCCAGGAATCTCGATATTTAACGGTCTGCCGGTAAGTCTTTATTTAGCAACAACACTGCTGAAAGCCGGCGATCGCGAGCAAGCCGTTCTGCCATATTTTAGTTCAGTGACTGTGTCAGACAGAGTCTGCGCTCCGAAGTACTGAACTAATCTTTTAAATGAACTCATTCTTATGATTCAGTAAACCAAAAACGTCACGTAGCCATGTTGAGGAAGTACTATAGTAATGGAAAACAACGTGCCTGATACCAAACCGAAAAGCACCATCAGATGTCACTAATCCCCACACACTCGACCTTTAACAACCCGGTGAGATGAGTCTAACCTTCTAACCAAAATCTTTTTAAACAGTTTATTCCCTGGGTACCCCAATAACCACGAAAAGTGTGTGTTTACTTTTTCCTGTAGTTACTTGAAAAGAAATGGAAGTAAGTGCATAAAAAAAGGGGAAAAAGATCAACTGAGGCTGCAGCTGTAGTCGTGCCAGACCACTGCTAACAAATAACAATAGCCTTCTCCACAGGACAGTGAAATTATTGGAATCACACTGCAAATACATGTGGGAGGAGAGAAAACGAAGCCAAGACAGTACAATAAGAAAGAAAAACACTTATTAAAAAGAATTTGTTCTGGAAACACACACTTGGCCCAGATCGTGAACCTAACTTTACTACATGCCAGAACAACACACTGAACAACACAAACCATCAGTCACTGAGAATTCCCTTTTTATTTCATGGTGAATGTTTCTCCCAGAATCTCCAAAACCCGTTACAACTCCTCTCTTTTTTTCTTTTTTCTTTGTTTTTGAAAGAGGTAAATTCATTTTCTTGCAGGAGTGGATGAAATGAGTAAAGCTGTGTGTGCATGTGCTGCGCCGATCCTGCGAGGCGTCATTAATCTTGACAGATCACTTTAATTTAACTGCTGTATTTGTTGTGCTTGCATGTTAGTCTTAGGTGACTCCCAATAATAATATTTAAACTTTTATAGCAGCAACTCCCTCTGCATTGAGTCTGCTGCTCTCTTTAGCATGAGCGTCCCAAGACAAACTAAAGCAAAAGCAGGACGTGATGTTGCCACTGGCTGTGACTGAATGTCCTGCAATAAATATACATTTACTTTGAATTATTCAAATTTTTCTTGGACTATACCTCCTTATTGAGTCTATTTGGCAGTATGCGCCATATGCTGCAACACTGTTAATTGCTGTTGCATTGACTTGATTAAACTCGCTCCTCTCTTGCCAGCCTTCCAGAGAGGACCTCATGGGGAATAAATTAATTTGCTTTATTGTGTTATCCTTTATAAAAGCCTTGTGTCTTCATTTCCAATGTATAAACAGTTAAGGAACAAAGGTGGTTTTTTGTTTTTTTTTAAGCTATAAGAGAAGGCAGGGTTTTTTCCCAGAGGTGCACAGTTTTTTTTTTTGTTGTTTTTTAAAGCAGCACATGATATCAGTTTTTATTTTATTTTTTAAAAAGTATGAAAATATGAGCAGCTCTGTAGTTTATTTCAACTCTCTTTTGGTCTATTTTGGATCATTGTGCTGCTTTTACCACTTTACTTTTCTGGTTCACTCAGCACCAAAGAGGAAACAGAAACTTGTATTAACTTTTATCAGCCCATATTAAAGAGCAAAGAAAGTGTGGAACTTATCTCCCAATTCCTGTTAATATAGCTGCATGTACACTATCAATATAATGAAATCATGTTCCCATAAAGGTATTATAAAAAAAAATATTCAGAGTTGATCTGTCCCGGGTGTACCCCGCCGTTCCCCCCTGCTGTATGTCAGCTGGGATTGGAACCAGCGCCTCCCTACGACCCTCATGTGGATGATAAAGCAGTAGAAGACGAATGGATAGATTCTTCAGAATTGTTGTAAATGCAATCACCCAAAAACTAGGTCAAATTGAGTCAGACAAGGGTTAGGGTTATATGAAACAATAGTTTGTATTTATGAGTGTCATGTAAACATGTTAGTCGGAGTAAAATCAAACTATTATTATATTGGACTGAACAGACCTAGATTATTCAATTCAAATTACGATTACTCCTGCATGTATACGCTTACACGGACTGGAGTCAGACATTTTGTTCTGCACATGTACCAAACTGTCTGCACCGGTCTTTGACCCAGAAGGAAGAGGAGGTGACGTATAAACTGCAGTAATGTTGCAGGAGAAGAACAAACAACACCACGGCTAAAGCTACAGAGAAGACCCACTCACGACCACCTGCAACATTAAACCAATTATGTGTGAATCGAATAACTGTGTTATTGAGATCATGTTTCGTAAGCTATCCTTTGCATTCGAATATCAATACAGTACTTAAACACACAGTAAGTCATTTCTGCCACTGGGGGATCTCTCAATCAAAAAAATACGAGAAGACATAGTTTGATGATGTCGTGAATAAGCGTGGAATCATGGAAACTCATGTTCCATTAGTGACAAACACACACAGTAAAGTGCAAAAACAAAAGCCAGTGCCCTGGCTAACAAGTAGTACCAAATGTTTCCTTCCAAACAATGATGTTTCATAGGGGTCTGCATCAGAATGTATAGCTGTCAATGGTAGTATATGGTAGTATACACAAATATCTGTGCATTTACAATGTGCTTTACGGTAGACACAACGATAAATCATGCAGATAGCATCAGAATCAGAATCAGAATACTTTTATTAATCCCCGGGGGAATTTGTTTTTGATCCAGATGCTCCGTGCAAAGTGAGATAGAAATACAGCATGAGTGGAAACAAGGGCTTAAGATATAGATATAAATAAAACAGTAGAGTCAAGTGTGAGGACCTTGTACATGTTGTTGCCTGTTGCCCGCTCAATAAATTCAGTCAAAGCTCTACTAAGCCTCTATTGTCATTTCACAATAGCAACCAAAACTGAAATGTCTGTTACCTTTTATATAAATACAGATTTCTATGGATTTAAAGGTTTAAGTAGCGTTTCCACTAATATATTACCTGGTATCAGGTACTGTAGATCACTTAAAACTACTTAACAATCCTAAAAAACGTGGGTTAATCTCCAACAACTACAGGAGTCTGGTGTAAAGTCACTAGTCAATCCTGTGTGTGTGTGTGTGTGTGTGTGGGGGTCGCGTATAAAACCAAGTCACCGCAGTTTCACTCAGCCGTGCAGTGATAACTCCGCCCACGTTAAGTAGGGACTTTTTTTGTAGTGGAGATGCAACCTAATCGTGCCGTGTCGTGTCGAGAGCCGGTGGAAATACGCCATTAATGTCATGTCTGTGGTGGTTTGAGTCACATATGCCGAGTGTGTCCCCGTGATACTGGAAACGTTTCCTCTAGGTATGAAGTCAGACGACCTTTGACACTGAGAGACCCGAGTCACTGAGGAAACACGCCAGTTGAGTGAAAAGTGTCGGAGCGTATTTTAGCCCAAGTACTGTATTTCACCGACAACAGCTTTGAACTTGTAAAGTCTTATTTTTACATTGCGGTATTACAACTTTAATTAAAGGATATGATGACACTGAATCAATGAATCTGTCAACCAAGAGAAGGAAAATGGGTTTGCCTGCAACAAAATATGGTTTCAAATCTAACCGAAACACACAGTTATTCTTGTTAGGACTCTGCACTGACTTCCATTTACGTGAACAGCCTACCCAAAGCCTTATCCCAATAACCACAACTAGCTAATGCCTAATCCTAAACTTAATCTAACCACAATTTACATCTAAGCCATAAACTAAATCATTGAGGTTCTGCCTAATTAGGATCAGGCCTTGGTCCCCATGAGGACTACTGGTCCTGAAAAAGCCAGTGTTTATACCAGAAAAAGGTCCTAATGAGGCAACTAAAACAATACATACACACACAACACACATTTGGTTTCTATTCATGTATTGTGAGAGTAACCCCGAGCAAGAATCTGGGGTTTATAATCATTGTGTAGCGATAAACTGCCCTCCATGTACTAACGGGAACTTCTATAATCCCACTAATTCACTGGACTGTGCTTCGAAGAAAAGTGCTGGGAGTTATAATAAATTCCCAAGTAAATATAATTTAAGAAGACATTGGCCAGCAGTACACAGGCCATACAATACACACCAGGAACAATGTAGAAACAGTTACCTCCGATACTCTCAGCGGGTCACATTACCCAGCTGTGTCACCCGCGGTGTTGCAAAAGAGCATGCGGCTCTGGCCAGAAATAACATTTCTGAACCAAACCAAAATGAGCTCTGCTTGTAGGATAATCACTGTTAATGTCCATGAAAGGTATGTAGGGACCTGAGAGAAATGAGAGGTCAACCATTTCATCAGCGTGCTCTGAAACAACACCTCCAACCAGCGAGGGATCACATGTGACAAAGAGACATGATAACATATATTTATGTAAGAGAAAGCAAACGTGTCTGTTGCCTAACACTAATCTGTCCCAAATGACCAGAATCTCTCGGGTGACTTTGAAACCTTAAATGAACACATTAGGTCATCTTGTTCTGTGTAACATAAACACAACTATTAAAAGAGGTTGTGACTTTTTATGACCTCTACTGTCCACCAGAGGGAATTACAGCCATGATTTGTCTGTTTGTATCCAAATGTTAATCAAATTGTCCAGAGGTCAGCAAGAGAGGCTTTGGATCATTAACCGCTCTTATGCAAAACCCTGCAAAACAATTTTTGCTTTGTTTCCAGTCGTCGTTTCCTGCCTCATTTATTGTCCGTCTTTTTAAGTTGAAACCTGGCATCATGGCAGGAATAATGCAAAGAAAAAAAAGTGTATTGCCAACATTGTGCACTCTTTTATGATTTCACCCAAAGGGTGAAAGGTTGACAGCAGCCAATGCCAAACTTTAGAAATTCAGGACATATATATATATATATATATATATGATGCTTTTTTTGGCCTATAGTCTTCCAGTCGCTGCAGTAGATGTAACAACAAACTAACGCCATTTTAGCAGGAAGCCGCATTGTTCAAATTCATAGTCATACATAACTGCCAGCATATAATAATATATACCAGTTAATAGGTCACGCAACTCATCGGAGGTGATGGATATCTGCTGTTCCCAGGAATAAACACCAGAACAGCCTGGGACAAACAAACAGAAGAACATTTCGCCAAATCACCCAACTCCCTGAAAGACGACCGAGTTGGATCACTGCCATACAACACGCTCAAGGCGAGTATAGAAGATGGAGCAATGGAAACACACAAGCAACAGGTTCTGTTTGTGTAGTGATCACGTCCTATTAGGTACAGAATCCATTGCTAATTCACTTTAACATCTTATTAACTTGAATGTGTTTTTATTGTGACGTCTTAGTGTTCACCGGAGTAGGATAAGGGTACATTTATCGGAAAGTTGAAAATGTCACGGTACTGTACTGCAGGTCTGGAACAATGTCCTGGCTGTTTCCATACTGGTGAAATGCACCCGGAGGCATTGTTAGGGTCAGATAAATTCACTCTGTCAGGTTCTGCGATATATTGCTCAATCTCTGCGGATTTAAATTGCCCAGTGATCTCTGGCACAGGCAAATTTCTTCTTTTTTTTCCTGCCAACATGGTGGTGTCAACAAATTGAGTCACATGAGATCAGGAGCTCGCTGTGTTTGGCTGCGATTCTTTTGTTATCCATCCGTTAAATTACAACTGTTAAGTAACAACAAACGATACACAAGGTTGCTTAACGTAAAAGGGGCAGAGATTAAAGTCATTTTAAATTGAGGAAAGGTAAGGTAATGGTGCAGCAACACCGTGAGCTGCAGCTAAACCTAAAAAAGCCTCACAACCCCTCTTAAAAAACATGTCACCTCGTTGTCTCCTCACATCGTTATGTGTCAACTGCTACCTCAGCTCACAACGGAACACACTGAATGTGCGTGCGTACATGTGCACGAGCACAGCACAATGCCAGGTATAAGTGCAGCTCCTTCCATTGTTTGGAGACGTTGGCAGTCACTCTCTACAGCGCTTTGCACTGCGTTTTAAACACTAAAGGTCACTGTTGTACATATTGCATTAAATTAGCTTTAAACATTTATTGGCCAACACATATGGTCTTGTCTCTATTCTGCTATTTTTGGCAGATAAAATAATAATAAAAAACGACGTATATTACAAATATTACATGCATGAAATCAAGTTCTACAGCATTAAGCAGCATTCATCAAT
The DNA here is from genome assembly GCF_019176455.1 of Solea senegalensis. NCBI lineage: Eukaryota > Metazoa > Chordata > Actinopteri > Pleuronectiformes > Soleidae > Solea > Solea senegalensis. The sequence goes on along the minus strand of NC_058021.1, from coordinate 4,560,820 downwards.
TTGTGACAATGGTTTGACAAAGCAGTTTCAACTCCAGGTACTTTTTTTATCACTATTATTATTAGAACTTATGAGACAGAATGGCGGCTGGAGATGTGATTGAAAAATGAGAAGAGGAGGGGATCTCGTCTCACTTTCCAAACACTTAACTGAAGCGTTGGACCATATCACAGATTTTGTCCGTTGGCGTTGCCAAGGCCAAGGATGAACTGTCATCAACACAGTGAACACCACGAGGACGACCTTGTGACGTGATTGAGAGCCCCAGAGAAAGCTAGTTAGTAAGTGGGCCTTGACTTGAGAGTGTCTGTAAGACTCGTTTCAAGACCAAGAATTAAGTGTCAAGCTATTAAATTAAGATTGTTAAACCTGTCAAAGATACAAAAAGAGAAATTCTGCATTTCAGTTGAATTATTTTGTATATTCATTTGTTTGCTATATACAGTGCCTTTATGAGGATCCACAACATTACATGGAAAATGGAAAAGTATGGTTTTAAAGCCTCATAAACAGCGGCTCCAGCTTTTAACTTGAAACCCAATGACTTATTTTGAAACGGTTGTTTACATTCTGAAAAGTCAGCGAGAGGAAAACAGACCTCTAAATTTTAAATGCTCTCACTATTTTCTTGTCCCGGTGTGAAATCGAGGCGAACGTGCACTGCCAGGGCAAACAATATTTTAGGGCGAAACAAATCCTGGCATGCTGCTGTCTCTTTCGCGAAACGCCATGCTCCATCTGAACACTTGAGCAAACAATCTGAGCATCTGTTAAAATAATCACTGAGTCATTGGTATTGATCAACAACCTGATCAACCTCCCATGGCATATTGGGGAAATATTGTCTTTCCCGGATCAGTGCAAACCTTATTTATTGCTGCTTTAATAGCCACATTTTTAGGATTAAATTGGGGAAACTATAAAATTATTGATGGTTATTCAATGCTCGCTGCATACACCTCTGTGCAAAGGGAACACTGGGCAGATGCCTGCGTCCATAAAGCCCCGAGTCCCCAGCATAAGCTTTATGTCAGTGATACCATGAGACTAATGATTAAAACAAGCCTCCTCATCTGTTTGACTTTCAGTAAGCCAGATTTCCACCCCCTGCGCAGCACTTTTCATTCCAGCTACATGACATAAATCAGTGGACTGCAGAGGAGTGGAAAGGAAGAGTCCCACAAGTAATAAGAAGGAAAAATATCACAGGGAACCATTTGGGTAAGAGTTCACTGCAGTGTAGAGTAGCCTGTCCATTAATTGCCTTCTTCAAATATCCTGGTTGCACAATATCAACACTTGTTGTGTCATAATCCAGAAGATTCAGTGGGGAAGGTTTCTTAACAAATTAGTATTTCATTTTATTTTTTACTATATAGAAACTATAGGCACGTTAGTGATTGGGAGGCATCAGTCCTTCATCCATCAATCAGTGGCTCATGTCACTGTGAGTGATCACATGAGCTGACAACATCCACACTGATGTCATTGTGCCATGACAGAAAAACATAAAAAAGTGTCTCACTTAATGTTGATTAAATGAAACATAATAAGTAGATTCAATGTGCATTTAAAGTTGTCCCACACTCCTTTGTATCTACAACACAACATGACTCCCATGGTAACGTGTTCATCTTCACTACAGTTCCTTCTCCTCACTGAAAACAAAACACATGGAGAAAAAAGAGTTGCAATTGTAGCGCCGTTCTTACCGTGGATGTGTCCACTCATGGTTCACGGCTCGTGGGCTTGTCACGTCTGTGCCTCGCGTTGGCTGCGCGCGGATTGTGCCTCCCCACACAGTCTGTGCAGCGCGAGCTCACTGGCTGCGTTGGCTGTGCTTTGCTGCGCGTGAGCGCGCGCACGGACGGACGGGCGGACGGACTGGTGGGCGGGCACGCGCACTTATTCCTCCTCCTATTGAACATATGATGGGAACCCACAGGGAAGCCTGAGTGTCTGCGACTCTCAATAGTTCTTTTTTATAAGTATGGATTGTAGTGTACGGTGTTTTTAATTTCAGGGGGCGGGTCAAGAGAACATGCCCACTTTTCTAATCACATGCTCTGAGGGAAAGAAGCCGAATACAACACACACCAACTATGCTTCTATGAAATGACACAAGCCTTATTAACATGCAGGTTTGAGGGGAACTGGTTTTGTTTTAAAGCTGTGCAACAGGACTAGCTTATCTGCAGTCATGCAGCGTAAAGTCTCTTACCAGAAAATGACTTTGGTAGAAGTTGAAGTCACTTAAGGTATATGACATTTACTGTAACTAAGTATGAAAAGTAATTTTCTGATCTAAAATGTACTTTAGGTACTGCTCGTCTATACGTGTCCTTGAGTAAGACACTTAACCCCATGTTGAGGTGTGAACGAGTATGAAAGATGTGTGAATAGGAGAAAACTGTAGTGTAAAGCAGCTCAAGACTAGAGAAGCTCTATATAAATACAGACCATTACCAACTCTTCTTCATCTGATTTTATTTGGTAGTAACACGTAAAGATAGTTCGAGGAAATGTAGTGAAGTAAAACTTACTAAATATAAATAACAAAGTACAAAAATGTGAATTTTGTACAAGGTGATTAACTGGTTGGACACTTTATCAGAGTCTGCAACAACTGGCGCCGCTCCAGCCAATAACAGACGAAGATATAGTGATAGCAAATGACATTGGCTCAACAGTGGGGAAAAAGGGGGAGAAAGAGAGATACAACATAGAGAAGAGAACAAAGTGCATAAAGTCTACGTGTTGAACATGGATGGAGCATCGTAGCTTTCTCCCTCTTCTTTGGCCAGATAACTTCTGCCCAAGTTTCCCTCAATCACCTGAGCAGCGCCACTGCAAGGAGACATGAATTAGCAACACCTGGCAAGTGAAACTGGCAGGGACCGTTTACTTCAGAGTGCCATCATTTATCTATCTATAAATTGCAGGAACGTCTGTCTGTGTGTGTCTGTCTGTCCGTTATATATATTCGCATATATCTCGAACCGATGGTCCAATTGATTTCAAACTTGACAGATGTCTTGCTACGGGCAAGGGTAAGTGCAGTGCCAGTTTGATGTTGTTTGGATAAGTAATGCAAAAGACCTCGGTAAAAGAAGCACACATTGGCTTTCACCGCTCTACTGTAGCCACTCCCCTTCTCACTCACACAGCACTGTGGGCTACCTGAGAGGATAAGTGGGTAAAAACTTAAGCGTGTACAAGACGTGTGGGTGATTATTATGTCTGACCTCAACGATGCATTAAAATGAGTCAGCAGATTTTGCTAAATGCAGTTTGCTTGCATTACAATGAGTCAGTGGATTTTGCAACAATACGCCGACAAACACAGGTATCCAGTGGCTATTCAAAACTATGTAAAACATGATGTGCAATAAACTGACACTTCAAGGAAAAATATACACCATGTGCCTTAATCTCTGACTATACCATATTCCATACCATATAACCAAATTATTCAATTTAATGTCTGAATAACACTGAAACCAAAATAAATAAAAAAATGTCATGTTCATTTTTTTTTTTTAAAAAAGGTACAAATGTCAAGTCACAAAACCACAACTTTGCTCCTTCCAACTGAATTATGCTCCATTTCTCAGGTTCCTGTGAGCTCAATACTTGTCCCTGAAGGATTTTAATACAGCCCTGCATCTATTACAGTCCACAAAATGACAGATTTATTACCTTAAAGATGGATCACATACTGTACAGGCCATATGATCATCATATTACACATGGGAATATAACGCAGTTTACATACACAGAAACGGTTTGTATTTACCGTGTAAGTTTATTTTGAATTCAGATGGTATAACTAACAGTTGTGATTATTTTGTGATATTAAGCAACTTTAATGCCATTAGTGTTAGCTGATGTTAGTGACATTATGGAGGATCCCTTTAAATATTCCCTTTTCACTTCTGTTCTCATCTAATCATTTCATCATGCCCTTCACGTGTCACTGAAATGTATTTGATAAAAACATAAACTACGATAAACAACTCGGACCTTTGTTTTGATCCTCTTGTTATCCATGTAATATTTATAAAAACTCATAATAGGTAATTCATCTTCTGTGTCATATTTGCAGTCATTAATTTCTTCTTCTTCCTCTTCTTGATATCCTTTTAATGGCATCACATTAATTTTCTTTTTTTTTTTTCCTTGTGTAGAAATAAATAGAGGTCATTCTGCGGCATGTGTGCAGCTTCATGCAGCGTGAGTCTGTCATTTATCAAAGAGTTGGTGGTTGATTTTCGGTGCCTGTTTTCCACATACTGAAACGTCTTTAAATGCAAAAATAAACCCATTAATTGTATAATGCAAAACAAAAAGTGTCAGCCTAATATATACAAAACAGTGTTATAGCTGCTTCTCCCCTGTGGGTCTTCTGTAAGTAATAGAGGGTTCACATGTTTCTGGTGTTTTTATTTTCAGTGGTATTCCTATAATTGTATATTCAGTGTGTTTGTTGTGCTCGGACTTGACCTTTTGCTGACCATACGCTGGTTCCTGGTCTGCAGATTTTCCCGTTGCATTTTGGCATCTGTCCGCTCTGTAAAATGTAGAAATCATCCTAATTACAGTATGGGCCATGCTGGGGATCAACGAAGGTGAAGTGCCATTACACAGGAGTGACACAATTTCTGATATTAAACCTGCCAGCAGAGCTATACAGACACCCTTCTTGCACCCTCTGTCCACTTGTGTTGCATTTTTAGAGGGTATTGACCCAATAGCCCAAATGCTTATATAATGTGTATCTGCCTATATATTTTTTCAGTGCAGAACTTAAGAAGAGCAGTGACTCAAAGACACAATTTATTTTTGTGGTTATGATCTAAAGCTAAAAAACACACGTGACTGGGCCGAGTGCAGCTTCTGCGATGACGGGACATAGCACATGGGTGGTTGACAGAGAGTGTGAGGGAGACTTGCATAAATGCTGCAGACCAGGGGCAAGAATTAGGGCCAGGTGTACGCGAAGAGCCGCTTCACATTTTGGTAAGCGTTCATACTCAAACAAGGGTTGCCTCAATGTAGTGTTCTACACATGCATACTCAATCTCATATTCCATTCCAGTGGCGACAATTTCTGAGAAAGTTGCCCTCTTTTCTGTTTCCTTCTATTCTTTTCGCATTGACTAGTATGTGTGGGTACTAGTGGCACCCAAAACAAGGAGACAGTCACTGCAGTTTCGTGCAGCCGTCGTATGGCGACCCCACCCACGCTGAGGAGGTACTATGAAGTAATGGAAAACGACGTGCCTGATACCCAATCCGATTGGAGTGGAGTAGAGTGGAGTAGTGCTAGAACTGTATATTGAAAAAGCACCATTATTGTAGCCGTTGTGCTTCTGTCTCGCCACCATCAGTTGTGACATAAACACATCCCATCGCTACAAACAAAATAACTAAACACTGCGAACAAAAAGAGTCAATAATCAGCATTGAATGTAACAGATATTCATTTATGTTCAAAAGGTTAGAAACAACAGCTTTAAGTTATCTTGTTGAAATGAACAGAAAAACAGAAATAATTCACCCTTGTAATACTCAAAAATAGCTTTATAAACTATTCTTTTCAATAAAAAAATTGAATTACTCAATTTTAAATTCATATTGGCTCTGTTTCACAATTTTACAAACACATCTGCTTTTAATACTTTGTTTTGGCTTTTTGTACAGTAAACCTTTAAGTATCGCTCCAATTGTATTTTCTCCCTTTTACTGAAAAAAGTAATTTTGTTCTTGCCTTGCATTTTATTTGTATTATTTTTAATATTATTGTATTACTTGTGTATGTAATAGACTTAATCCTATATTTTAATACAGAAAAACTAATTTGCATTGTCTGTACTGACAAGTAAGTTTCTGGGTGAAGTGCCTCACAGTCAATAACATGTATTGCACCTTTAGTCCATCTCTTGTTTATAAAGCATAATCCACATCCTCTCCACATTTGCACAAATCACATCAAAAACTTGGACACCCTGTATGACAACCTGTCAAATCCCCTCAGCCATTTATCTTGCACTGTTGAGATTAACAGAAATACACAGAAGAGGCAAACAAACAAAGGGAACCTTTCATCTGATTAAACAGTGAAACTGAGAGTCTGACTTGTATTCCTGATTCCTGAGATGATGCAAAGAGCTGTAAACAAGTCCTCTGGGAGGGTGCGCTAAACAAAACCAGATGGACCAAAAACAATTCACAAAAGAACATATTCTCCGTGAAAAATTGAGACATTGTAGAGGGTTCCATCTCCTAACTCAACACAGAAAACAGCTGGTAGTGGTTTCTTCTAGTTGCCATCCTGTCTCTCTCCCTCCTCAGGTGCAGTAAACTCATTCAGAAATATTAAAACAGAACTTTTTTTCACAGTAAACATCACAACTTGTCATACTAAAGGAAAGAACAGTTGTTACTAATAACATTAACAATGGTTCTGTTCTTCTGTTCTTCCCAAGTGTCCCAGTTAGACCTGACAGCGTGACAGTGGGGCAGCACGAACACTACCAGGACCCTGAAGCTGAGGCAGCTACGAACAATTCAGCCACAATTACATTTATTGGCTGCATCTGTGCTTTTCCTACAGTGACATATCAAAACATCTGTGCTCAGAGAAAAAAAAAGGGGGTCTATCGGTAAAATGAGATAAACACAACTACAGTGAGATGATGGTCACATACATTGCCTGTGCTCCCACCATTATTTTCAATGGAGCTTTAAAAAGGTACATTGAACTCAATCGTAACCACAAAATAAATCTGATGGGTCACACTGAGTGAGTGTGAATATGTTTGTTTGTATGACTAATTAATGACAAACTATTGAGAAGAGACTGATTCATTGTCTCTTGTTGGCTCCAACTTCTTGTATTAAAGATTTGTTGCTTTCCATTGCATGTGACAGTAAACTGAATATCCTTGTGTTCTTTGGACAAAGAAATTGGTTTTTTTTGGACATTTTCTAGACAAAACAATCCACCCAGAACGTAATTGGCAGTTTGACGAAAACATTCTTTTTTTTGCCGGACCTCGCGAAACACTTTACACACAAGTGTTAGTAGACAGCATCCTTCTTCAGAGAATCCAGGTCGTGTATCAGGGCTGTGAACTAACTGAACTACATTCAAGTGAACAAGTCACACGGTAAAGAGAGAGTCACTATCACACCAGGGAATGCACAGGTATACTACTAACAAATAAAAAGCAGTTCTTTGAAATGGCAGCATCGTTAAAGAGATTCAGGTGAAAACCAGTGTTTTGAGCTCTGGACATCACGTGACTCGGTTCCTATGAGTCGCCATGTTGTCAGCCTGTGATGCTGTGATATATCGCAAAAATTGACCGACTGAATATATCTGATCTTTATACAGTAATCCCCGCGGCAAGGTTTTTACAAGTTCAGAAACAGACGTAATGGACATTATTACGGACCTGCGGTATCCCGACATCTTCAACTTCCACATTAACTTCCCTTCATCTTATTCCAGAGAGTCACTGAAAGTTTACAAGAGTTCAGGAGGGAAACAAATGGATACAATCTGGCTTTGTGACAGACATTCAACTACAACTGGAGTCTACCGGCAAAAGACAGCATTGTTGTCACTAGACTGGAAAGTGTCCGTTAGCATAACAATAACATTAGCAACAGGCAGTGTAATGTAAATAGTTGTTGTGCAGACTTGTATGTCAGTTAGACTGAGTCCATTATTTACCGAGAGTAAACCACAAAATACTTTGTTTTGTGATGTTCCCATCACTCTGTTTTCTTCTGCTCACTGTGAGCACATTTCATAGCAGGGATTCACCTCCACTGTCTCTGTGGGATCAGGTAAAATGGTCTCCTGTTAGATCTGTCTCTGACTGTTTTAGCAACCCAAGGAACAATCTTCACTTTTAGATGAAAACAGTCAGAAAAGAGACAAGTTTTCTGACATATTGCGTGATTTACGCGCCGCCTACTGCGGTGTTTCTTAGTCGTGATCCTCCAGGACCCCTACTCTGCTCCAACACAGCAGCATCAAACTCTACAAAAGCCTGGCAATGACCCATTCATTTGAATCAGGTGTGTTGAGCATGGCAACATCTAAAACATGCAGGATTGAGAAACACTGGTCTACTGTATATGTCTATATGGGATGAATCGTGTTGTTTCCTGGTGTGGTGGTGTGACGTCAATGCCCCGGGATGCCAAAACAGCCTGAGACAGATTAATGGGAGAACATTTTACTGGATCCCCACAGATCCAGAGAGACAGTGGAGGTGAATCACTGCTATGAAACGTGCTCACAGCACAATATAATTTTAGATTAAATATTGTCTTGATCAATACACATTTTATTCTACAGACTGAAGAGAACATCTTTGTTTCTCACAGATCTGTACAAATATTACACAGTGGTCATTTTAAATAAGTTTATATAAGTATATATATATATAAGTATATATATATATATATATATATATATATATATATATATATATATATATATACACACACACACACACGTATATATATATATATATAGAGAGAGAGAGAGAGAGAGAGAGAGGTTGGAGGGGGAAAAGCACACATGTGCAGGTGTATTACACTTTGCAATGACTGAGATTCTACATACATCTGTGCAGCATCAGTTGTATCTGTGTTTGAATTATTAGTCATATTGTTCTATTCTGCTTTTGTGTAAAAGGCAGCAGCGAGGCCTCAAGGTCATTACAGGACTGTTCAGATCAAACCATATTAACTTTGCCTCAGTGTACTGTTTCCTATTAAAGACCGTGTCACCAACCAATGTATTTTCATAACACCACTACCCCCTGCTGGCTGAATATGGTAATACAGCATTGGTTCATTTTCAGGACACTATCCCAGTTTTTTTTTTAAAGACAGTATTATGTGCATGTGTTTTAAATATCAAATACGTCAGTACAGTATTATTGCACACATCTCTTAAATGGTTGCTGCAGATACGTTTGCTGTAAACAGATGATTTTAACTGTTTTCTTGAGACTCCATCTATAGATTATTATAAGTGTAGTTATATACTAACATAATATATAACATATAATAAAACATACACAAGTATGTTAAATTGTTACTTAAAACAATTTGAGTGTATTCAGTGGCTTGCAAAGGAAGTAAAAGGACACCCACTAGTATAAAATTCCCCACATTCTCACACACCTGTGTGTATATAGCTTTAATGGGACATAATTTACATCACAGCATCACTTTGTATCACTGAGATGGGAATATAAGACTGTCATGGGGCAGTAAGGAACTTCATTACACAATTTTGAAGGAAATTAAGTTGTCAGGGGAACTTATAGGGCACTGCATTACTTTTCTCCACTAGCAATACACGTTTTCAGAAACAATAAAACATTTTGAATGTATATTTCTGCTTTAGAGGCACTTGTAGGGCACTTGCTCACGCTTTTAGCACTCTGCGGCCACCAATGTCCACGCCACTGGATAAGCACAATATTTCCCCTTGTGTTGTAATAAAGTACGTTAAATTGATACTTAAAACAATTCGTGCCAGATAAACAGGATCAAAAAGCAAAGATCAAATCAAAAAAACAAACAAGTCAAATATCTGACAACGTTTGGAGGTAAAAACTACAGTTTGACAACAGCGTTCTTTACGTGACACACTTACTTTGACCGACTCCGCTCACTCTGATTGCTCTGTGAAACAAATCCAGCATTCCCGTCAAATACTGCGCCACCGCCAGTAGCGCTGCGTTAGCTCGGTGGCTACAAGAAAGCTAGCTTGCTGTTCAGGGGGGCGAAACGCCGGCGCTCCAAAAGGACGACCTATTTAACGAATTGAAAGATTTTACCGAAAGCAAGACATTTTACTCTTAAAGGTCGTGGTGAGTATTTTGTTCCAAGACATTTTTCATTTTTAAACTTCCTTTTTCTTTTCTTTTTTGGATTTTTTTCAACGGTGTTTTTTGCTGTTTTGCGAGTGGACAGAACGCGATGATGTGCTAGCTAGCGAGGTAGCTGGCTCAGCTAGCTCGGAGACGCCCGTCCTCCTCAAACGCATGAAGGCTGCTTGTGGTTTTTTTAAGTAGAACACGACGCCATGGATGCATCGTAGCTACGGTCTCATCCCATTTCTAGCTTTATTTTTGCAGCGTTAATTGTGGAGACTCTTCCGTGATGGGACTGATTTGTTTTTGCCAGCCCACCAGCTCGCTAACTAGCTAATTGGCTGCTTTTGATATTGCTAGTGGCCGCTGTGTAAATAGAGTTCAGCTTAACGTTGACTGTGCAGTCATAAGAATTTTTCGGGATCTGTTTTTTGCAAGCAGAGGAGCTGGTTTGAGTGCTGTGTAATTTTTATGCTTTTCAATTGATGCTCGGCTAATTGTGGCCATGCCAGATGGCTTTGAGCCCCCGAGGCTAGCGCAGGCCCCGTGTTTCACTCTGAAGCCTGGTGGTGGCGCTGTTGGGGTCCAGAACGGGTGTGTTGTGGATGGTTGGTTTTATTTTTATTTTACATGGAGTAGATTTTTGCCATATTTTTCTCTCCCTTGGTGAAGAGTGATTTTTCTGTTTTGTTTTTCCCTCTGGAAGCTTTGGACTGAAATTGGCTGCAATTTTGTTACATAACGTTACACACACATGTTAATAATTAAACGTTGTTTGTTTGAAAGAGAATAATGGCTGTTTGTGTATCCAAATCAACCCCCGCCTTCACATTCACTCCCATAGGCAGGTTTAACCAGGCAGACATTTTGAGATGCAACAGTAAGAAACACACAGGTGTTCACATTGAAACTGATTACTGGGTCTTACAATCATACGAAAAGCTTTACTTTATGCTTGTATCACATGATCAAGTCTCTGCTACATAAAACAACCCTACACGCCCAGGTAGTATTTTGTTTTTGAAATACATGATTGTTATGAGTGGTGAACACACGTATGAGGCAGTATTACTGGAGGATTGTACTTGCAGGACCATTATTCACATGGCCAAATTATTTGTATTCAATTTACAAAGCTTACCCTACCTCCCCCATGTGTGGCATTTAAATTATACTTGTTTGTAGTTGTGGCCATCATGGAAAAAATTAATCAATCAATGGGCTGTATGTGAGACTAATGGAGTCATTATCACACACTTGGAGTATTTAGCAAAACGGGCAGTTTTTAATCTCCCTTGTCAAATCATGATTTCCCTACTGCTTATTCTCTATCTATATATCTATCAAAATATATTCAGATCCTTAATACATTGAAGGTGGTCCCTTTTTTTTAATTCCATGTTAAGAAATTCTTCATCAGTTAATCTACTTTCCTCCCAATTTAATTAACAATTTCTTTGTTTATATATGATTATACATTTTAGTTCAACAATAATCAAGATAGTATTCATGTTATGCCTGTCTTGCATGTAATTTTCACGTGTTTACATATTCAAAACCAGATATAATCGCAAACATAACATCTTTCTAAACTGATATTTCACAATGTCTGAAAGAGTAAGAAATAAAAGAGATGGTTACATTTTGACAATAAATTCTGGATTGGCAAAACGTGACATTAGATTATTTAGCTCATCAGGTCATGCATATCACTGTACTACAAGCCACATTTCCTTGAAACTACAGACATCATTAAATATATACACTGATGCATTCATTTCCTTGGCAGTCATCTCTGACAACTGTACACAAACAGAAGAATACATTGACAAATTAGGTCTTATTCACACTAAAGAATCTAATGGTGTGTCTGTCAAATTCCAGGTCCAGATTTGTTTCTCTTAAATGAGATCCAATTTGCACAGCTCATATCTTATTACATCAGATATTGCAAATAAAATACACTTTTAGCTCAGTGTATAAGTAAATCCCATTTGGCGAGTTGTATTGGAACATAATGTTGAGAGCAGTTGGTGTGTTTGAGTCACTGTCACCTGCACATACACACACACTCTCCAACCAGGTAAGATTTGGTACAAGATTAATCCTGCTCAGCTTGACTGAGGTGTGTTTTCTGTCGCCTCAGTATAAATCTCGAGGGGCGAAGGTGAAGGTCGAGACACCAGCCCAAACTGAACCCAGCCACAGAGTCAAACATCAGACAGACGACAGCCCTGCACACAGACGCTATGGAGTGAGTGATGAATGTTTGGCTCCCCCTGTCAGCCAGGTGGAGTGGGTTAATGTTGATGACACAACTGTTAATGTTTTTCCCCCATGAGGGCTCCCTGTCCATTTCCAGATTCAAAGAAGACCATGGCATTCATTCAGTGACCACATTCCCCCTTGGGTTCAGTGTGGAAAAAGCAACATGTCCTGTTTATTAGCAGAAGAGTCCTCAGTGAATATAAACACGCTTGGTATTTTTTGGTGCTTTTACTAATGAAGGTCAATTCTCTGTTCTGGTGGATATGGTTACTTAGAGCTACAACAATAAACACATTCACATGCAACTGTTGTGATATCTCATACTCCTAAACTGCCAATAGATATGCTGAGGATTTTGATTTTCTTTGGCAACCTTTTGGTTTTCCACTGTTTAGACACAACAATTGAAGATGGTAAGTGAGTCTTAAAACTTGGAAGACTAATTAATAGCAGAAATGAGTCACTGTTACATGCATTACAGCTAGTTTAGTTGAACAAATGCAACTTTTATTTAAATTATTAAATTAAACTTTTACATTCGCCAGAATTACTGCACAGAAACCAAATCAACCACCCCTTAGCTAATACTAAAAAGCACTGACAGGTTTGTCCAAAATGTCCACTGACAAATGCTGCTGTTTCTTTTGTATCACCCACCTTCAAACTCCTTGACGAAAGTAAAATAGACGTGACAAACACGTCTCATATAAACCCAGAATTTATTATTGACACCCGAGTGTCTCACTCGGTACAGATGGTTTATTTGACCTCCAGCTTTGTGGCTTTATTTTGGATTATTTGACACAAAAAGGAAAATATTTACCCTGTTCAACTGAACATGCTTCCATAGCAACTCTAAAATTGGCATATGTAAATAATGTAATACAAAGGGCAGGGCATGAGTCTCTTTATCAGAGTCCTGATAGCAACATTAGCCCCACACCAAACATTACTTAACTAAATAAACTTTCACACTAATAGGTTTTTCTGCTTTTTATACATTTACTTCCTCTTTCTTGTGATTTTTCCGCAAGTATGATAAATGTGCTGAAATGGCACAGACAGTGTTTGGCTTTATTGCAGACCCTGAACAGAAAATGCTTCCTGTATAATCTAGGTAACTAAAACAATCATTTGATTGTTTTAGTAACTTAAGATGCGGTTCCTTGATGGTTTCCATTGTTTCTTTTAATACCAGTAATAGATTTAAATTACAAAGCCATGCTTGTAGCCATGGCATATTAACTATACTTTGATTCATTTCAAAGCTTCCAGATAAACATAGGTGTGGACACATGGCTCCTTTATCATCAGCACAAGTTTATTTTTGATTTAACGGTCTAGGTTTGACAGAAAATCCTGCTCTCCATTTATCCAGGTTCACAGACTCTCCACTACTTCACTGGGGTGCGCGTTGCTCATTCACGCCACTAAATGTGGGTTTTGTCTATGTTTCTTCTGTCTTCTACCAGTCGTTCACCCACCACCTCCAGCCTGATGGCCAGCAGCAACGTCACCAACAAGACGGACCCACGCTCCCTCAACTCACGGGTTTTCATTGGCAACCTCAACACTCTGCTGGTGACCAAAGGAGACGTCGAGGCCATCTTCTCCAAGTATGGCAAGATCGTCGGCTGCTCCGTCCACAAGGGCTACGCATTTGTTCAATACTCCAACGAGAGGAACGCTCGGGCTGCTGTCGCGGGAGAAGATGGCAGGATGATTGTTGGACAAGTGCTTGGTAAGGATTCAACTTTTGAAATGAAAGGAGGTTGTTGTGAAATGGGTTTTGATGTGAATTGTTTTGAGATCCACTGAGGTCATGGGGTTTTTTTTTTTAGTGTGAGTGAACTAAGAATGCCATGGTAGTTTGTGTCAAACGGTGTTCAGGTACTTACCAAACACCCACAATGTTTGCTCCCAGATTGACTCCTCTCTGTCTTTTTTTGTCCCCGTAGACATCAACCTGGCTGGGGAACCCAAACCACACAGGTCAAAAACTACCAAGCGTTCTGCTGGAGACATGTACAGGTTATATTAGCACTGTCACTGCCGTAGACGTAAAACAAGTCTAAGGTTCGAGGCAAAGGATGCATGTAATGAGTGATGACTGCACAGCTGACACAGTTTCATTTCAACCGTTTTCACATAGAAAGCATGGTTTTGCTGTGTTTTACAGAGATTGCATTTGAAAATATACACTGAAATATTGTTAAAGATATTTTTGGTCGTTTTATTTTGTGGAGAGCTGAGTTCTCTTCCCTTAACAGAGCTGTGCAGCTCACTCACCTGAGACGCAGGTCACATGCATCCAGTGTGGCAGCTCAAACAGGTGCCTAAAAAGGAATTAAGTTAAACGCATCACAGTGTTGCTTTGACCTAAAGCTCTCCTGACATGTAATTCAGAAATACTTCCATCACCTTATCATATTTCCTTCTAAACACTTGTCACTTTTCCTCCTGTACAGCAGTTCTTCGTTCGACCTCGACTACGACTTTCAAAGAGATTATTACGACAGGTGAGTCAAATGTCCGTCCAACAGAACAGTGTGAGAACAGAGTGTTCCCCGAGTTTGGACCAGATTTAATCTGTACTGCTCTCTTGTTTTACCCCAGAATGTACTCCTACCCGTCCCGCGTCCCTGCTCCCCCTCCCCCCTTGTCACGGGCTGTGATCCCGTCCAAACGCCCACGGGTCAGCCTCAGTGGAGGGAGCAGTCGGCGAACCAAGAGCAGCAGCTTCTCTTCCTCCAAGAGCAGTCAGAGAACATCTTCATCCAGAACGAGTGAGTGTCTCTCACTGCTTCCTGTAACACAGCATGATTGCAAGCCAACAAATGCACAGCTGTACTTGTTAAGTCTAATTTGTAGCTGTTTTCATTATTAAAAAAAATAAAAAATGGTAGCAGCTACACATTCTGCACAACTATTATCTCATAAAACTGTTGGAGGATTAATAGTGTCAAAAGGATACATTATTTCCCAGCATTGTTTGAGTCGTCGTCCCTGTTTTTTTGTAGTGAAAGTGGACGAGTTACAGACCATCAAGCGCGAATTGACCCAAATCAAAAGCAAAGTGGACGACCTGTTGGGCAGCCTGGAGCGCATGGAGAAGGACCACAGCAAGAAGTCTGGTAAGGACATAACCTGGACGATGGGGGCATATGGCCCTTTTCCACTATGGTCCCGCCCCACCCCGGCATGGTTTAGGTTGCTTTTCCGCTACAAAAAAAACCCCAACTCAATGTGGGCAGATTCGTGGCTGCATGAAACTGCCGTGACTCCGTTTTACACGAGGCACAAACACACACACACACAAACAAACTAGTGACTTGCATGTAACTGAATCAGTACTTCCTCCATGACCGGAGCACAGACTCCGTCTGACAGTCACTGACATACAGGGGCAGGGTTTGTGCTGCTTTCCCTGGTAATTGTTGATTAACCCGCATTTTCAGGATTGTTGAGTCTTTTTAACTGATCTACACTTCAGCATTGTTTGGCTTGATTCTTGTCGGACGTCTCACCACAGCAGGTGCTAAAATAAGTACCTGCTACCAGGTACTATGATAGTGGAAACGCAACTTAACCGTGTTGTGCCGAGGCGAGCCGGTGGAAACACGCCAATAGACTCCAGAGGCACTTATTTCAATTCAGACATTTGACTCAATTCAATGTCAATTCTGAACATGTTTCCTGTGTTTGTCAACAGTTAAGAGCTTAAAAACCGAGCCAGGAGAGGTGACTTCACCACCTCACACGAGCAATAAGAAGGAAGACATGCTAAAGAGAGAGAGGGAGTGCCAAGATATAAACGACTCAGAGGACGACGAGGAGGAGGAAGAAGAGGGAGACCTGCTCGAGGACGAGGTGAGACTCACTCATGTAGGGACCGCAGTCGAGTTGAGGGTTTGCTTTTACTTTAACCTTAAATACTACGAGATGGAATCATCACACGTTGCTTTTTTTAATGAGTTTAAAGTACTTTTTCTCTATTATATTTTTGATCCCATTGTATTTGTGTTGCATCAAAGATAACAGGAAGTAGCAGCGCTGTTTTTGAGACGCAACACATTCCAGTTTAAAAGTTTAACTATCTTTTCCTGAATCTGTTACATTTCAAAAATGCTTTTATTGTTAAATATTTGCAGAACCGGAGCATGCGTACCTTGTTTGTTGTTAAACTGTGTCCAAAATGGCAATAATGCCACTTCTACTTGTTTGTTGAACAGTAAGTTTGGTAGCAGAACGTTTAATATTCTATTCAAACACTGACGTCGGTCGTCATTTAAGCGAGTAGACCAGGGTGTGTGTCAGTGCGCGTGTTTGTGTGTGTCAGTGCGTGTGTTTGTGTGTGTCAGTGCGTGTGTGTGCATTAGGAGAGGACACCGACTCATACTTTAGGTGAGACCAATATGTGTGTGTGGACACGCCCCCAGAGCCTCATAGCAGATGTTGCAGAATTTTACATGAATTGAAACCTAATTTTGTAACACTACTTTTTTTAACATGTCTCGCGTTTAACTCCCTTTTATGTTCAGCATTACGTATCTACTGTTAAGTTAGTGTTATGATTCTGTTGCAAACTATGCAGGTAAAGAGTCAAGAGGAAGAGGAGGAAGAGGAGGAGGAAGGCGAGCACGTGGAAGGTGACGATGATGGCGACAGTGTCAACGGCGAAGAGGACTCGTAGGCTCGGCACGCACACACATTCGCGAGGCATTTGCAGCTTCCAGTAGGAACTCGGACTCGCGTTGTAGATACAAAAGGCAAACACACGCATGGTGCACACATGTTGTCCCATTTGTTCCTAAGGCTGATTTTCTTCCCCCCCATGCTTTGTTACTTCTGCCAGTTGCCAGTGTCACCACAGGAATGGTTAGCTGTAGGTTTTGGTTTGAGTTTTTACGGAGTCATGACCCGTCGTCAGGAGAAGACAGAAACATGGACTGTTAATGTTCTCAGAGACGACAGCTCGACGGACATGTCCTAACGCAAAATCCCGGAAATTCAGCAACAGAAGTACACATTTTTAGGTTCAGTGTGTTTTGTTCTGTATTTTTTCCTCATCAGCGAGTTTGACCTTGTGTGTCTGTATGTCAATGTCTGTTTTTTTTATACTGTTTAGTTTGCGTTTAACTGTTAAGAAATAAATTGCAATAAAAATATTAAAGTTGGATCCACCCTTGCTTTTTTAAAAAAAAATCAAATCAAATATTTGGTTGAAATTAAGACTTGGCCCTTGAATAAATGTTTTGAACGAATTGCCTTGTGGTGATGAGGTTTAATCACCTGAATCTTATTTATGGATTAAGAAACACAGTTTCAGTAAAATTCAAGTCTTTGTATATTCTAATTGATATTTTCACAACACTAAAGCAAATGCAGAGATTCACATGTTAAATATGTGTGGCAGAGAACAAATGTGGATTAAAGAGTGGAGTTGGGACTGAAAACAGTTTGTCAGGGGCCCGTTTCAGAAAGCAGGTTTAGTGAAAACTCTGAGTTAATTAACCCTGAGATGAGGGTTCAGTTTAACGCTGAGTCAGTTACCCTGGCAACATACTCCGTGAACCTAACCTGCTTAACTGTGTAGTGACGATAGTACACTTAATTCCAAAGCCACTGAATAGTCGTTAGCTGTAAGTATGTTTTAATTCATCAATCACAAAGGCGAGGGAGAGTTGTGTGAAGGGTTTCCACATTTATTTCCACATAGTACATCCAAGTTACATTTCTATCCACATGTATCCAAGCTAGTTAGGTTCTTTAAAATATTGGCAAAATATTGTTTTTTGATTGATTTGATGCATGTGTGGAGGTTGGATTCAATATGTGGCGATATGTGCCGAGAGCTGACTTAAGGTGAGTCAAACAGGTTTGTAATAATGGATGGACAGACGCGCAAGCGTGATACAGATCCCTGGTGATACAGAGATGCTTTTTTTTCCCATTTCTCATTTGTTTACCCCTTAATTTTCAAAAACCCATTCATCATCCATTCATTGTCTACCACTTTACCCTCCAACATGAGGGCTGTGAGGCTGCTAAGCTCATATAGGGTAAAAGGCATGGTACACCCTGGAAAGGTCGCCAGTTCTATGCAGGACCCACATATAGAGAACAACACATCACTTACACATAGGGTCAATTTCAAGTGTCCAAATAACCTATGCATGTTTTTGGAGGAACTTGGAGAACCCAGAGAAAAGCAGTGCGCAAACACAGGGAGAATATGCAAACTCCACACAGAAAGGCCCACACCTGACCGATGGTTTCACCCAGTAGCCCTAGTGTGGCACATCTCCAGAAACTGCCAGTGAGCACTGTGGTCGGAATTCAAACAATTTCAACATTGACGAAGCATTTTAGAGGGGAAAAGCATAGTCTGGAGAGAAATCATGGAGCAAAGACAGCAGTGCTGGGACAAAGGAAGTGGGAGAGGACAGAACTAAAGATGCCCATAGAAAGGAGCAGGTGATTGTGAGTAGACATGTAGTCAATTAGAGGAGTGAGGAGGAATGAAAAGAGGGCTGTAGAGATTATGACAAATAGAGGTGAGGATGAAAGATGCTACAGATTATGGAAACGTGGTAGAAGGGATGGTGGTTTTTTTACTAAATTAAAGAATAGGGAGGAACTAGAATATTTAATATATATAAGACAAAATATAACATTTGTGCCTGCTTACTGGTGAGATTTTCTTCATCAAGGTTACTCAAAATGCTTAGAAAAGCCATAGCACACCATTCCCAACCAAACCACATGTTTTAATGTCTAATTTATTGCTTTATTGCTAAGTTTTTTGACTTTTGATTTTTTTTTTCAAAGCAATGGGATGAGTCTCACAGCAAAATTATAGAGAAAGAAGGAGAACAAGATTAAGCTTGATTTCCAGTATATTGTGAATATAGTTCTTGGTCCCAGCAGTCACTAAGGAAGGTTAATATAAGGCAAAAGATGTAATGCAATGTTACATATACCAACTGCCAGATATTGCCAAGGGCAACAACAACAACAGCCCTTCATGACACCAAACCACCCGTGATCCACAAGCAGCTTTAAGGAAGATGTCTCATCCTCCAGTCACCTAAATACTCTTCCAGTCCCATACAAGAACAATAAATATACTGTATGTGAAGTGAGATGTAAACAGTACAACATGTCAGACAACAGCAGAGGCAGATACTGGAAAGCATGAGATAACTTATCTTATCTCTAAATATTGCTGAAACATCAAAGGTCTGCAAAGGTCACCAAACAGTTGATGGTGATGTATTGGGCTTCAATTGTAAAACATAGGCTCAAATAGTTTTATAGTAAAGATTTTATCATGTGCCATTTGTTCCTTATAATGTATAACTACAAATAAAACTCATCATAACACCACTTGGTCTCAGGATCCACCCCACAGTTGGTAAAAGATATTGTTTGTTCCAACTGCTGTGTTGTGGGAAAATGTGCATGTGAGACAGATTACTTAAACAAGTGTACCATGTGTTTAACTACTCCATGTGTTGTTTAGATTTTGCCCTATTTACTGTGAAGACAATCAATAAAAGAAACTTTCCTGAACATTTTAATCAGACAGCTCTCTTGCTTCCTATTCATGTTCAGTGTTATGTCAAACTTGGATTAGAATACACATTCCAAGTCTTGGTTTTGGACCCAACCAATTGTTTGGTGTCATCCAAAGCTGTATAAAAACTCACTTAATAATTGTGCTTCATTGCTTTGGATCTCAATTCTAAATCCCAAGTATGATGAAATGATATACAGTACATTATCAGATAATCAAAAACAACCATAGATACTAGTCGTGTGTCTTTCCTTGACTAATCTAACCTTGTTCAATGTGATCTTTAAATGTTTCTCTAGGTCAAAATTGGTTGAATTCAATACAATTCAATCAAGAGGGTGAGCTTTTTAGCACCGTGTAGTTCAGAGTGTGTACCAGTCATCTCGTATTGATTTTACATTCCCAATTATGCATATGTCAAGGAATGTTGCTTTGAAATTCTGCAACACTGTGTCCTGGTTTGCCAGTTATCTATAAAAAAAAACAATGTTGTTTTCTGGACATGACGACATGCGGCTATACATAGATTTAGCGTACTACACGCAGACTCAACATTAACTTTTGTGACCTCCGATTAGCGTGATTGGGTGTCATTACTGCCTACATGAATAATAACCTGACTAAATTTACAATTATCTTTAGCCAGCAGTTTCAGATAAGATTCTATGTCGCCCGTTCTGGCTCGGGAAAACACTTGACTGTGGTCGCTGGCGTCGCTATCGCTATATATACGTTCCTCAGGATAGAGTCACAGATTATCAGTCTGTGTGGTGCTGGGAGGGGAAAACTTGTTTGAGGTGTGAACAGGACTCTTAGGCTTAACATTACGCCTCTTATTACGGACAGTCACCCAGTTGCCCTGTTTGTCTCCCAGCTGCACGGGAGCTGCTGAGGGAGCTAATGCTATGTGGTCCGCACCGACTACCGGGGACTGGATAACTGATTTAGCTTCTATGGTGCGAAGCTGAGTTTCTACCTCACTGAGCCTCGCCTCCATCCTAGCCAATAAGCTACACTTTATACAAGTATTTTAACGCTAAAGGAGGCAGAGGAGTAACTAAACATGTGGCACACAACACAGGAGAGAGCAGGAGAAGGAGAGGGAGAAGCCATTGCTGCTATGCTAACTTGTTACGCTAACAACAACAACAACAACAAAACACCGTACGTGAACGATAGAGTTTAAGCAAAAGTAGCGGGTGAAATTATTATACAACAAACCGAGTGCTTGTTCAGTTAATCGATCGTTACAGTAGTTAAAAAACAGAGAGAGCAGGAGACACACAGCGAAACACCAGTGGAAGAACAGGAAGTGACACAATACGTTACCGCCCCGCCTCAGTCAGATCTGCTCCAAATGTTAGTAGGTGCATTTAAGATTCGAGAGTGTTTATCACTCATTATCATACAGCTGCCTGCTGCTTATCACACATCTGGACATGAAAAGTAGAGGAGTAGTGTGGAATAGGTTAAGTTTGAACAACATTGTGTTTCCTTGTCTGTGGATAAATCTGTTGCATTCACAACAACCTAAGTTGATGACATCGGGAAGCATCGTGAACAAAGCACAAAATGATGGTTGCTCAATTGGTGAGCTAATAAGTGAGCTAAACTGAAGACAAGTCAAAAACAGATGTGTATTATTAAACTCAGCACGATGCCTTTGTATTTCTGACCCTATTTTTTTCTCCAATGTTAACAAAGTTATAACTTTTACTTGACAGAAGCGCATTGATGTAATCGTTAGAAATAACACTTTTGGGAAGATTTGGGTAACAATTATGTCAAGAGATCCATAAATGAATAAAAGTGCTGCTTGGTTGAACACAATACTGCTAAAGGTGTTCCATCTATGAAATCTTTATTCATCACATGACATTTAAGAAAGAAAGTGCTCACTGCTCTCCAGTGGTTACAACAAGGAGTTACACAATAACGTGCACAATAAATAACAAACCACACACAGTTACAAAACATCATCAAAAAAATCAAGAATCAATTCAAACAACCCAGAATCTTAATGCATTTTTCAACACCATCAAACCATAAAATGAATCAAACAGTTCAAGTTAACACATGAAGGTGATTATACTTGTCAAAGTAACGTATCAAATTGATCACTCTTATCAAACTAAGATATCATAATGATTATACTTGCTATTATATTCTAAAGTAAAAACATCAAATCAACCAAATCAAACATCAAAGTAATATAGAAAAGAATCTGAAAAGCATAACATCAAAAACATGTTACAACATCATCAAGGATTACTGGTGAAAGTTAGTAAGAAAGATGTCCCCCATATGTTTCCCCCAAAGCATTATAGCGTATTTGATAGAATGTTTACCAGAGGCAAAGCCTTTAAAAAATAAACAGTCCGTTGTAAAAAAATATGAAATATGAAAAAAATAAAACAAATCTCTTTCCTGCATGACAATAATATACAGTAATTAATTCAAAAATACAATACTGTTACAATTTTAACAGAAATAAAAACGGACTTAATAAAATTGTAACAAACATGACTAATAGAATTAAAATTGCACCTCTCAATTATTTCACATAGATATTTAACACAGCTTGTTGATATGATAATTAAATAATGTCTTATATTTAATTATCAATATTGACAACTTCAGGCTTCCATATGTCCAAAAGTGACTGACAGTAATGGAAAATAAGTAAAAACTCTGTAGTGTGAACTTCGAACCAGCTCGTTCCCGCCTCCTCAGCACGAGCTGAGCAATAAATCTAACACACCAAGAGAGGCGGGACTTAAGGCAGAACAGCCAATCATCAGCCGGTCACACTCAAAGCTGGTGTCACGTTTGAGGCAACGACAGAAGACGTCCCTGTGTGCGTGTAGCTGTCTATCTATCCGGCAATTATTTGTTTCTCTACTATCCTCTTGGCTTTTATTTTATTTTTTATTTTTTATCACCTGACTTCCTGTCCTTCACTACGTTCCTCAGAAGGAAATCATGCAAAATAAATACTCAAAGAAACAAAAACGGACGGTCAAAACGTACACGGTCCACATTGGCACCATATATATAGTTTGGTATAAACATATAAACACCTAACACACCGTAAGTTCTCTATACCTATCCTAATAACTTGGCCTAGCGGCTAACATAGCTCATCGTGTACAGTTAACTTAACTTTAGCATTAGCTTCAGCTTCAGAGCTACAGGGATAACTTACAACAAAACACAAGATAGCAGGAACATTCGGCCAACGCCCTCGCCACCTATAACTCTGTGATACTGTACTCTGTGTTACTGTTTTATATGACTATTTTACCAAAAAATAATACGCAAGGCTCCGCTTTTGTCGAGCCGGATGGAGGTTATACTTTGCATCGGCTGTTTACCCTTGATACGCCCTCTTGTGGCTTAAACGCGCCACTACACTACACTGTATTGCAGAAACAGATTAAGTTCAGTGTGTTTTGTTGTTTTTTCCTTATCAGCGAGTTTGACCTTGTGTGTCTTGTCTGTTAGTTTGCGTTTAACTGTTAAGAAATACATTGCAATAAAAATATTAAAGTTGTATCCACCCTTGCTTTTTAATATATATATATGCTATATATGCATATATATATATATATATATACATATATATATATTTGGTTGAAATTAAGACTTGGCTCTTTAATAAAAGTGTTCATTTCCTTGTGGAGATGAGGTTTGACCATCTGAATCTTATTTATGGATTAAAGAAACACAGTTTCAATTGGTATATCAAATTCAAGTCTTTGTATATTCTAATGGATATTTTCACAACACTGAAGCAAATGCAGAGATGCACATGTTAAATGTGTGTGGCAGAGAACAAACGTGAATTAAAGAGTGGCGTGATGACTGAAAACAGTTTGTCAGGTCTTCTCTTTAGGATTTTCCTTTTAGATGTGTATAGAAATGTAAACTTGCTGAGTGTGTTCTTGTTCCAGGAACTGCACCTGCTCCTACACATCTGCCTTTGGTTGACGAACGAGGTGTTTTTGTTCTTACAGTGTTTCTTACCTCGATTCAAAAATCCATGGTAAAGCTCTGCCACCAAACAGAATAGAACAAGAGGGAGTCATAGAGAGGGCAGGACTGTGTTTGGGTGCAACATGTCATTAAACTGTGACCAAACGGGTGCAACTGTACATTTATGTTCTGTACTAACACTGACAACCGGCAACCTTCAGCTGTTTAAAGTGTGTGTCAGCAGGTAATGTTGCTGAATTTTAAATGATTTAAAAACCTACATTCTAAAACACTCCAATATGTGGTTGATGCAAAAAGACATAGAGCACAAAAAGCAGTAATACTATAACATTTAATGCCATAGAAATAAATCTAAAGCCCTCCACCTCCTGCACCACCAATTAAAACTAACAGCTACTATAGGCTCCTATATTTCCTACAATAATCTCAGCTTCATTTCCCTCACGGCTCCAGTGATGCTAAGTTCACGTCTCATTGCCGTCCCTCTTCAAAATAGCTGATTTTATAGACAGTGTTGGTTTAGATCCATCTGATTCTCCTATTTCAACAAATATACAGTCACAGAGCATTCGCATGAAAACATCAAACGGTCTTGACTTCTACAAAATAAACAAAAAAAGGTGAGGTGAGGTGAGGAAATGTCACATATTTACAACACATTTACAACAGTACACCGTGTGCGACTCTCACAGTCAATTTAGAGTGTCCAATTTTCCTAATCTCTATCTTGCATGTTTTTGGACTGTGGGAGGAAACCAGAGAACCCGGAGAAAACCCACGCACACACGGGGAGAACATGCAAACCCCATGCAGAAAGACCCTTGTTCCAACCGGGGCTCGAACCCGGGTCTGCTTGTTGCAAAGGCAAGAGTGCTAACCACTACACCCACCGTCTGGCCCGTGCTAAAGATAATGAAATACATAAATCCAGCACGTGTGTCTCCTCCTCTTCCGCCTTCTCCTTCTCGTCCTCCTCCTCATTCTCATCCTCCTCTTCCTCCTCGTCCACCTTCTTGTCCTCACCCTCCTCCACCTTCTCGTCCTCGTCCTCCTCACTCCTTCAGGCACTGTGCATGGCGACCATTGTGAGGAAGGTCAGCACGACAGACAAGGCTGTGCAGGAAGAGACGAGATGAGACAATGGGAATGAAGACTTTGTTCTTTGGAGCATTTAATATCATTGTAGTCAACAAATAAAGTCTGTTTCCTATCACACTTTTTCACCTGCCATCTACATATTTGTCTTTTGTCCTCTCCACATGATTTTACTGAGATTTTTACCCTTCCTGACACAACCTACCCCTTTATCCAGCACTAGGAGAGAGGCTGGGGTCAATGTATAGTGTCCAAATAACAATGAGCAAAGATGCTTGTATACATTGTTCAGTTGAAATTCGCCAAAACATCTTTGATGTGTCTAGTACAAATAGGTGCGTTTTTTAAGTCGTTACGACAAACGCGCTCGGACAAGTTCGCTCATTTATGTAGGGCCATGATGATGGTCGACTTTTTTTATTGTCTTGGTCTATAACATCTTTCCACCAAGTTTCGGGAAATTCAGCGCAAGTTGATGTTGACATGCTCCATCTGCTTTTCATCTTAGGGGGCGCTGTAGAGCCCTTGAGCATTGCATGGGTTCAGGACCTATGCCAGTATTGCATTTTCGCCAGACCTGACCTGCATGCCAAGTTTCAGGAGATTTTATGGACGTTAAACCCCCTCAAAAATGACCAGAAAGCCACGGATCAAATAATAATCTGAAGGATAACTAGGTTCGTGCTAGGAGCCGTCCTGGCCCCTGCCATTCAACTATTTTACAAAGATGAAAACTAAGCACATTTTCACTACAATTTTATAAACACACAATTCAGTTTCAGTTTTTTTTTGTTTTTTGTAAACTCTACTTTTCATTCCTATTCAGTTAACTGAAAATGTTTTTTCAATTTACCATGAGAGTGGAAAAGACTGCTGGCTCCTGATGACATAGTGTCCTCTTTCACTGTGGGGATGTTGGGGATCTCCAGTGAAACAGTGTTCTCCATTGTTTCGAAGGTAATCACACCAGGAGAGTCTGAACAATAAATTGGGACGTTATTAACAACAACAGAATACTGAATAATATGGTATTTTCGTGTGTGTGTGTGTGTGTGTGTGCGTGTGTGTGTATTAACCCACCCTCTGTAAAAGTGCCTGTCCCCATGACTACACTGACAGCGCTGGTGACTGCGGTCATGTTGACTCTGAATTCACACCGGAGCACACTCGCTATCATTGAGCCTCTGACACCTGTCACAACCTTACAAAAGGTAAATTTAAGAAGAAGTTAAGAGGACAGGTGGCATTTAAACCAGGGTTTCTCAATCCTGGTCAACAGTTAATTTGACTCAGGTGTGATGGAGCAGGGAAACAGTGGGTCCCGAAGACCGGGGGCCCGTTTCAGAAAGCAGGTTCAACAAACTCTGAGTTAAAACCTCAACTCTAGGTTGGCCAACTCTGAGCTATAATCTCCATCATGATGTGATCTATGATCGGACATTGATCGGGTGTCTACAGTGATGATAAGCCTACAGTAACACACGGTAACACAATCTGACAGAGTGTTAATGTGCACAGAGTCGCCACATCTTTCGAGAATAAAGTCGTGATGTTATGAGAATAAAGTCGTAATCTTTTGAGAATAAAGTCAGTCTTTCAAGAATACATTTGTCCTATATAATAAACCTGTGTCAAAATGAGGAACAATCTGTTGCTAATTAGTATTATTGTTATTGTTGTTACTATGCAAACATGGTCCATCATTTTCTCATCATCGGTTCTGATTATTTGTGGTTTTGCTTTTCACTAAGAGCTCACCTCGTTTGAAGTGATGACCGTATTGCCGCTCATCACCTGGTGGGTAAAGCCTGTGCTAAGAATAGCACAGGTGAACATCAGGCTCTTACCCTGAAGAGGAAAGAAACAAGAAGCAGAGGTGACACATGAGATTCTTCCTCCTCACATCACGCAGTCTTGTATAAAGTACCTTAAAGGGGTACTTGAGTAAAAGTACAACTATGTTACCATAAAATGACTTTGGTAGAAGTTTTTAGTCACTTTTTATAATATTTACTTCAGTAAAAGTATGACATTTACTGTACTTTAGTATAAAAGATGAATTCAGTCTTTTATTTTGTCAAGATGTCTTTTTTGAAAGATGTCTTGTATGTTAACTTTGTTAAGCACTGTATATTTACAATAAAATGATACAATTAAAAAAAAACATGATAATAAGATTATTGATGTTGTTTGAGCACCGTCTTCTGTTGTCATGCTGTCATTGTATCAATAAGACTTTTTTGTTACCTCAGTTGTCAGGTACAGTCCAGCATAATTCCCATCGGCCACATATTGTCTGACTTGGAACAACAGTTTCTTTTCCTCTGAAAGTCTTGCCAAAGAAGAAAACATACAGGGGCTCTGTGCTTCTGCAGGATCACACTTTGCTGGACTCCCCATGCACGTTTTGTGTTCACCACAACCATCTCGTGTGACTTCCGCCTGGAGGACGCAAACGCATAAACTCTCACACTGTACAACAGAAGATCAGCAAGTAAACATGGTCGTTTGTAAGCAACTGTTACGAACAAAAGCAATAATGAGGATGTTGTCTTTAATCACCAGCTTGTTACGAAGACACTTTTTCTTCCAGAGATAAATGTGTTATTTGATCATCTGTGGATCTGCCATACATGTCTCATCCCCATAACAACAAGAGGGAAAAAGAAAGAGCGAAAGAAAGAAAATAAAAGCCCTACACTGCCCTTCACTGGGTTAAGTACAACATAAGTACATCTGGAAAAAAATGGAAAAAAAACAAAACAACAAAGGGTCGAATTTAATCTGACTCTAATAGAATGGGAATTAAACAAACACAGCAGCATCGTAATTGTTTTAAGTTTACTCTTAAAAGTGGTGAAACAGCCCTATTTATTGTGCGTCATTGAAATCTTAAGAATTACAGCTTATTCTTTCTCCCCAAACCATGACAATAGCAGTGTGTTTATTTTTTATTTAGTTTAGGTTAACTGTCAGTTCAATTTTTTCAGAATAAAAGCTCTAAACTCAAGCAAATAATTTAAGATCAGATTTGTTAAATCCAAGTTGCTGGAAAAACCCTCATGATAATGAAGCTTCTGCCTGTGCTGTAATAAAATGGTAATGGATACATTTAAAAACACCTCATTCTAATTTTCCAATAAATGAATTTGTTGTCACTAATCATATAAAGTTAATAAAGACAAACTATAGCTATAAATGCCACATTTTTGGATAATTTGTCACTGTATTGTTGAGTCTGAAAATTCACATGTTTGCTCAATTATAATAGAAATATATAAAAGAGGACATGGAATGAAAACTAACCTGCGTCAGAGGTGTTAGATCTTGACCGAGCGCCACAGAAACCATCAGAACAGCAGACAACAGGATCAATCCCCGCTCCATTTCTTCTAAAACAATAATAAACAAATACAAATGTATGAAACAAACAAACAGACAAATAAGATCCAATTCCTTTTTCATTTTCATGACAAGAACCTGACAACCTGGACGTAAATATTCCGTTGTTTTCTTTTCAAACACATAATCTCCAATCTACACATACATGTTCATGTAAGGACAACACAATCTTATAATATATATATATATATATACATAGTGTGCTTTTCAAGCAAAGATATTTTGGATTTTGACACCAGCCACAGAAGCTTTGAAGTATCTACGACAAAATCTACGACTGACCTCACTGAAACTGCGTCCTGTGGTCTATTGAAGGTTTGAAACTGGAATTTCCAGCTGTGATCCGTCCTCAGATTGCTCCTTCCCTATGATTTAAGGAAAAAATGTAGTGCATTAAATTATTCTTCCTTTAAAACTGTAATCGTATATAATTATTACCAACCGTTGGTAATTATTTATATAGAGTGATGTTTTTTTGCATCAGTTGCACTTCTCTGCTTCAGAAACCCTGTAACATGCTCAATTATAGTATTTATAGTATAGTATTTAGTATTTATGATCTGCGTCATATGAAAGGATTATTACATCACACCAGTGTCGTCTTTCAAGTCTTCCACGCTTTCATGTGCAGTTTAAGAAAAAGGTTCCATCTGGTTCAGTGTTGCCAGATGGAAAATACTAGATTGTCGTACTGACTTTAAGTTTATCGTACACACTGCTGGAACAACTTGTGCCAGGCTACTACATTAAGTAGCACCGCTCTGTCGCTTTTTTACGGAAGGTACACAACTCCTACTGCCTACAATATCTTTTACATGAATAGTCGCTGTCACACAACTCACGATAACGGCCACTTAAGAGACCTCATTCATGCCTGCTGATGTGATTTATTTGTTGCTCTGAAAACAATGTGTTTAATAAAACAGCCAAGTTAGTGTACATTTTTGAAATGATTGATTGTGCATCATACTAGACTTGTAGTCAAGACCGCCTAAACCGAGACCAAGACAAGACCAAGTCAAGATCAAAGAAACAGACTAGTGTTGAAGTTACACCATAACTTTTGTGTGCTGTTGAGGACTGACATGACTGGTACTGACTGGTCCCAAAGTCATCTGACAAAACAGCTAACAACTATTATAAACAATGGGAAATATGATTGAATGATTGAAATCATACTTCATTTGTAGATGCAATTGTAACAACAAATTGAAGATACACAATCATAAACCTGAAATTGTATCATGTCCCATTGTAGTGGGCAAATCAAACCAAATACAGCATATTGGAGCGACCGATTACGAAGATTCATCTTCTGCTGGAAGCCGATTAAACTCTTGTAAAGACTCACGTCGCACCTTGAAGCCACAGTTTTTCAACTGTGTCTGTGTGTGTGATGGCTGAATGGGTTCTGTCAGAGTCTTAGCATTTTTGTCCTTTTGCACAAGCTTGTTTTAAGTCTTTTGTGACCCGGCTTTTTGTAGGTGTTCTAAAGATTTGTTAGTTAATAAAAACTCATTCCCATGAAGGATCTCCTTTTTGCACACCACCATGAGTTGAAAATGTCAACATGGAAGTCAATTGGAGGTTTTGCCAGAACTCTGCTGTGCTTTTAGGTGACTTTAAGAAAAAACGCAAGTCATACGAAAATGAGAACAACAACCATAGCAACGTAAAAATTGTCAGCATAGGTTGGCAATTGAGGGCAGGAAAAGAGCTTTTTGTGATTATTATTATGTACCTTCAGCTAGTGTGTGTGGAATTATCGATGACGTCATCACTCTAGCGGGACACAATACATTATAAAATCAGAAAAAGTCCAAAAAACCCCCCCCCACAAAATTTAAACTGTGATTGTGTGTAGAAAAAGTGTAGTAGTGTGTAAGTTAGAAGTTTCAACCACATCTCTACATTAAAGTATGTTATCAGTAACACTGATGCTCCAAAAAGGGCTGGGTTGTGGCCAATTTTTGTCATCACGGTTACTCGAAGCGCTTACAAAAGACATAGCACACCATTCCAGGTTGAACCACACGTTTTGGTTTAGGACATGTGGGTTTTTTTTCTCTCGAATTTCGGCGATTTTTGCGGAACTACAATAAAAACAAAAATGGGGTTTTAAATTCAAAGACACGACAATATTAGGGTTCAATGACTAATAATTTATTTATTCAAAAGGAACCCAGCACCATAGAAAACAATTACCCTTATAAAAATACATACAGAGAACATACAGACATAAAACAATGGTAGTGTAAGTAGTGCACTATTGCACCATATTCCAGTAACATTCACAACCACAACTGAAAACATGAGACATGAGAGGAGGCAAAGCCTGGTTAAAGTGCACGTCTGTCTGTAACAGCTGATTTTTAAAGAAAAAACACTCCATGAACGGATGATTTAAAAACAAATATTATACTTTTTTTAATGCAATATTTACTGACAAAGTCCCTGAAATATAACGACTAATTCTTGCTTCCCTCCTCACTCACAAACACTGCTCCACGACACAATCCACACACAGTCTGTGAACAGCATGTATGAACAATATCAAGTTTTGACCTAGTTCTACCCCGAATCACCAGTCATATAAATCAGAAATATAAATATATGAAACCTGAACGTCATTTGTTGTGGCTCAACATGAGTAAATCATTATCATGTACCAGCAGCCTGTATTTTTTTTGCTGTATATTTGACATCATTTCTATTGAGATATGTCAGAAACTTGGAGAGAATTCCAGACGCTCTGGCAAACGAAGATAAAACCTAGGAAGTAGGATGGACTCTGCTGGTTGCAAAAAGAATTCCATTTGAATACAAGCTTCTACTTCTCGACTTCAACTCTCAAATGCTAGTTTCTGGTTTTCATCAATAGACCCTGATGTCAGTTTCCTAAATGATTTCCCCATTTCGACAATAAAGTTTGGCACATACGAGTGGATACCAGCGTGACTGACAGCTGTTATCATCCAATAGGAGCCTGGTTGCAGGTGAGAATAAATAAAGTGAGGAGTAGTGTTGTCGTCACCTACCAAAATCTAAATGTACAGTCCGTCCTCCATCATCCGAACACTGGATCGAGATCCTTGCCGATTGTGTCCGTGCTCTCTGTCCTTCCTCCGACTCTCTCCATCCTCCCTCCTCTTCCTCCTATCCTCATCATCCTCCTCTGCCTCCTCACTTCCTGCCCTCTCAAACTGCCTCCTTGCGCTCTCCACCCTGCTCTCGCGTTTCTCCTCGTGCTCCTTTCTGTGGTGGTGGTGACTCCTCTGGGAATCAAACTCCTCCCTGCTGCTCCTCCACTCTCTGTCCATCCTCGTTTCGTGACTTCGATGCGACTCCCTTTTCTCCGTCTCCCTCTTGGACTCCCTTCCATCTTTAGGTTCCCTCCTCTCTTCACGAGTCTTCGTCACGTCGGCTCTCCAGTCTTTCACTCCCCGCTCGTCCTCTGTTCTCCTCCAGCTCTCCAACCTGTCACTGTCTTTTCTCAAGAGTCTCTCCATGTCTCTGCTGCTTCCTCTCTCTTTATCAGTTTCTCTCGTCTTATGTTCACTCCCTCTCTGTTTTTCTCGGTCACTCCTGCTGCTGCTATGTCTCCTCATGCTCACACTTTCCTCCACTTTCTCTTTATTCACTGATTTCCATTCGTGCCTCGTCCCTCGTTCCCCCTCTCTGCTTCTTTGGCTTTCTCTCTTCCCACTCCACTGCTCTGGTTTCAGATCACTCGTCTTTCTCTCATCCTCCTCCTTCTCTGTTACATCCACTTTTTTAGGTTTTTCATCCACACCGGTGTTTTGTTGTGCCTTGTCCCCCTTGCTCTCCTGTTTTTCTTTGACAGCTGTTATTCTGTTCTCAGTTTCTTTGTCCTTTTTGCTTCCTTTCTGCAGTTGTTCTTTTAAATCCTCCTCTTTAGCAGCTTTCGCATCTTTTGGCTCTATTATTTTTTCGAATAGCTTCACTAATTTGGATCCAGGTTTGCTTTCTTCTTGACCTTTTTCCATCTTGCTTTCCTTCTTTCCCTCTTTCTTTGCATCCTTTTCACAAATTTTTTCCTCCTCCTCCTTGTCACTCTTTTTCTCTGGATCTCCTTTTTCCTTAATGCTCTCTTCGTTTTTCTCCTTACTTTTCAGAAGTTCCTCCTCTTGCTCTTTTCTCTTCTTCTGCTCCTCCTCAACCTTCTTGTCCAGTTTCTCCTCCAGGAGGTCGAGCTCCTGGTCCAGCTCCGCCAGCTTCTTCGGGTCCGACTCCAAATCGTCTTCAATCTCCTCCTCCACCTCCTCGATTTCCTCGTACTCCTCCACCTCGATGCCATCCATGGTTTTCTGCAGCTGTGTCTTGACCTTGTTCAGCTCCAGGAGACCATCCTGAAGGTCTTTACACACCTCTCTGATCTTGGTGGCAAACTTGGTTTTGGCACCTTTGCGAAGCTCGTGCGAGTCTTTGGCGAGGAAGAAAACATCGAGGGCGAGGAAGAGAGCCGACATGACTCCCGTGGTGACGCTGATGGCCTGAGCAGCTTTGGCTGCTCCGCCTGCAGCGCCAAGAACCTGCACGGTGCTGATGAGTTTGTCCGTGTTGATCATCAGGGCTTTACCGGCGCGGCCACCCTCCTTCATCACATGTTTGATGTTGTGATTCATAGCTTTTTTGGCTGCACTCTGAGAATATTTCTCAAAGTCCCATTCCTCCAGTGTATCCATACCTTCCTACAGGAGACACAGAGACAGGGAAGATGGTTAAAGACGGTCTCAGAAATGATACACAGGACGAAAACTTGATGTTACTACCTGTTACAATATGTTAATAATTAAAAAAAAACAAGAGATATTTTCAAATTGTGATGTAATTGTGATCCTCTCATTTAAGTAGAGATGGGGGGGCGGGGAATGCTTAAACTACAGAAGGAATTCAGAAAGGAAAAGTCTTCAAGGAAGTCCCAACTCAAATGTAACAGTGGAAACTTATTTATGATTTGATTAGCTTCCTGAGGTGAAGTGTAATCCTGTAAAATCCTGTGTTGGTGAGTCTTTATTTTCATGTACCTTTATGTGGGGTCCATTCAAATGGGATTAAATTTAATGTCAATATCAACAAAAATCCACTGGGTGAACAAGACCTAATCCTACTGACAGGGTCATTTAATTTGAGGATAATTAGTCCGATTTTTATTTCCTTAAATATTTTCTAACAATATAATTTAGTTGTTTCTCTAGAGCATAGCTGCTCAAGGATAAATAATAAAAGTAACTAAGTTTCATAAGTAATTAACTGGTTTGAGTGATTGTTTTTTTCCAAAATTAACTCATGATCTTTACATCTTCATCCCGTTTCTTGGCCCTATATGACTGACATTTTAAAGCCATTTGATTTGAAAATAATCAACTAATGAATCAATAATGAAAATAAATTGCAGCACTAGTTTCAGTTTTTCAGTTCAGTTTTTAATTTACTATGGTAATCTCTTTTACCTAATTAATATATCCACCTTTCTGAGAAGTTAACAGTGACAATTTGTAAATCAAACATTTCCTCACCTGCACAAACTCCATACATTCTCTGATATCTTTGATCTCTTCCTGATAGTCCTGGATCAACTTCTCCACCTTCTTCCTGTCCATGTTAGAATGAACCGTGTCTGTGATATTAGCCGTAGCCGAGGCGATGCTGCCCGCCGTCGCCACACCAATCCCCACAGCTGTGACGATAATGGAGGCACCAAAGGTGAAAGGTGCCAGAATGAGGCCTGTGATTGTGGTAATACTGCCCGCCACACTGGCCACGCCTCCACCCACAGCAGCCGACACCGTTTTCTTGTGGAAGTAATCCGCTGCGTCTGCAACACCCAGAAGCTCCAGGATGCGCTGCTGCAGGGACGCCCCGCGCTGGTTGAAAAGTCGCACAAAGAGGCGAGCCGCCATGAAGACACGGTCAGCTGCCTGCTCCAGCGCCCTGGAGCAAAGACACAGAGATGAGAGGTGTAATAGCGTTTAACTCATGAGAAAAAGATCTCATATTTCTGTTGATATTGATAATCTTTCACCAAATCTTAAATGGTTTCATAACACAGAGAAAGTTTTAGGTAGTCATTGACAACTGTGCCATCAAACCTGCCCTTTTCAAAAAGAAGGATAATTCCACAAGGCTCAGTTCTGCGCTCAATCCTCTTTTATCATTTGACAAGGTAATAGATGTCACACAATACACATGTCATCAAACTCCTCAATAATATTTTAGCAGGTGTAATTGAATGAAATATAAATAAAGAAACATATTCTTACATTTCCTCATCATCCGCCTGGAAATTGGATCCCTCATTCCACTCTTTCCAACCTGTAAACCAGCAGCAGAAAAATAGTAAGTATAATACCAATTTCTTGGTGCTGATTTTCCGTAATCATACGTCTTTCAAATAATGTCAAAAATATGGAGATGAACTGTAAGAGAAAGTGTGAAAATCCAACAAAATGGTTGCTTTTGAGGTGAAAACTATCACACTAACCTTTGACTGTGTTCCACCACTCCATCAGCTCGTCACTTTCCTGCAAACAAAAACACCCATGACAACATGAATTACTCAAGTGTGGAGAAAAACACGAACACACACACACACGCACATATACACATATATACATACATACATAAATACACACACACATATATACACATATATATATATATATATATATATATACATATACATATATATATATATATTATATATATACATATACATATACACATACCTGTTGAGCTTGAGGGTTGCCCCCGGTCGGGAAAGCTGCCATCTCTACAGGCTGCACCTCTACTGTGCTCTCCTGAACAACAACACAACTTTTAACACAAAGTTTTCTAACACATAATAAACCATTTACTCTGGATTACTGCAAACATATCTGTTAACATCTGTAAAGGTGTATTTATATACAGGAGCAGATTCACGTATACCTTAAAATACATTCTCACACTGCCATTCATTTTTCACTCAATTTGATTTAAAGATTTGTTACATGTAGCAGCAGACTGGTATCCCAAAATAGAAGACCAGATAATGTCTAAATAAGGTTTGATGTCAATTCCATAGTAATCTATTTTTTTGTTTAAGTGTATTTGTTTTATGTGAAACCTGTGAGTTCAGCTCCCGCATCTCCATCTCCTCTTCAAGGATAGGCATCTTATCTGAAGGCTGTTGCAGGAGACAAGGATAATAATGTCATCGTTTTAAAAAAAGGAACGTGAATACAAAATTTAAGAGGACAAAAGCACACATGTCAAAATGGGGGCATGTTTATCTGTGTCATAATCAATCCTTCAGGACAATTTTAACAGCCTGCTTTTGGAAAAACGTATAAAAGCAAAGCCTATTGTTTAAGCCTTATTAGCATGGCATTTGGCACAACTGTGTAAAGAGAAGAGCAGTAAGCAAAACGAGTCAGACCAGCACAAGAATTGGCAAAGAATCAGTCGGTACCTGTGAAACCTTGGGTAGTTTCGGAAGAGTTTTCTTGATTCGGAAAGACACAACCTGAAGTGAACAAAATAAATGAAAAGTATGTTTATACGACTCATAGAGCATTATTGATATAACAACTAAAGAGTCACCCTGAGTCTTGTTTTTTAATAGCATGAATAGATCATCTGTTGAAACAAACGGTCAAGACTCTGGATGTTTCTTTTTGTTTTTTATTTTTTCCCTTTAGGCAAAAAACAACTCACTCGTTTTTTTTTCTTGATGGTCCTCCTGCGTTTCAGCCCACCTCCCTCTGGTGGCTCTATGTCTACACTTTCCTACAACATGAAGGAGGAATTATTTGTACAACAGCTGCACAGAAACATTAAGGTTATCCAGGATTATTATTGTTATCGTCATCATTATAATAATAATAATAATAACTTTTAAACGGATTAAAATACATAATTGTTGATAATACTGTACCTGTGCTTCCACAGTTTTGGGCGTTCTCCTAAACATCCCAGCAAATCCTCCTTGTTTTGTCTCCTAACAGGACACAAAACATGACACGTGAGTCACAAAAAAGACGAACAAAACATGCAAACAAACTCCACAACATTCACTCACCTTTGTGTTTCCTGTGGCCTCAGACAGATTGTCGTTGCTGGCAGACAGTCCGCCTCGTGCCGACTGATCCCCCTTTATGAATAAAAAGTATGCTTTGTAAGTTATAATGGGTGATGAAGATTACAAAGATTACTACTCAGAGATTTGTGCCAAAAATTAAATTATAGTATTTAAATAAAGGCTAGAATTTTAGCTCTCACCTCAACAGCGTTTGTGAGATTGTCCAAGCTGATGGACAGTTGCCTCGAGTCACTGAGAGGATCCTGA
Source organism: Solea senegalensis (assembly GCF_019176455.1). Lineage (NCBI taxonomy): Eukaryota > Metazoa > Chordata > Actinopteri > Pleuronectiformes > Soleidae > Solea > Solea senegalensis. The sequence goes on along the minus strand of NC_058021.1, from coordinate 4,524,222 downwards.
AGAACAAAGAAAAACATTTTTTTTTGTTTGTTTAGGAGAGTAAAAATAACAAAATAAATCAAACATCATAAAAAATTGAAATAAATCCTTTACCTTTGAAACAGCATGGCGTGGAGAAGGTCTAGGAGACTTTTTAAAAATCCCTGCAAGTCCTCCTGTCTTCTCCTGATGAAGTGAAAATTGAACATTGAAAATGACACGTGACAAATCAATAATCACTCATCAAAGGGAGAAACGAGCTGAGATTCCAGTGATCAAACAACGTTTGCACCTTTGGTTCTGAGAGATTTTCACAGCTGGCAGATAATTTATTTTCTTTGATTGTGTTTAGCTCCTGCAAACACACACAAAATAAATACAAGAAAATAAAATACAAGAAAGTTAAATGTTGTCACAGAATGTAGACTTTATAGAGAGATTGTTCTCGTACCTCATCTGTTGTCCCCTCTGCTGCTTTTGGAGTTTTCTTAAACATCCCACTGAAAATATTTTTCTCCTGAGAACAGAAAACTCAAACACGTCAGTTTCGCCTCTAATGAGCTCAAGTTGTAGGCTTATGTTAACATAGTTAAAATTAAAGTTTTCTCGCATTAATCGCAATGAACACCTCATAATGAGAAGGAAAAGATTGTATGTCGTTTCAATTTATGAGGGACACAATGTCTTTAAACCTTTTTCGACACAATGTTGTGAAGTGAACATTTCTGTTGCAAAACAGAGACCTGGATTTGATTATTAATTTGGTTGAAAACCAACACTGGTACCTTGGTGTTAGCGTTTTCAGACAGACTGTCGTTACTTGCCGACAGCTCCCTCTGCTCGTCTTTATCCTGCAAAAACAAATAAAAATAAGTTGTAATTAAGTGGACGATTTGTAGAACAAGGCAATCAGAGATTGGTGTGTGTGTCTATCACAAATTCTAACAAGCCTCTGTCGCTCATAGACACACAGAGCCACCACAAAACAATACGTTCACTCCCACTCTGTGGGGTGAAGTAACAAGCACCACAAACTAGTCTAGGACTCACCTCTGTAGCAGCATCATCTTCAGATGCTTTAGGTGTTTTCTTGAGCAGTCCACTGAAAAGTCCACCTTTCTCCTGACAAACCAAAATCACACATGCAGGACTGAGTCAGTGAAGGGGTCGCACCTATGATTAAGATGAGCAACAGCGACGCCATAAAACATCTCTTTCAATCTACGGCTCTTGCCGGTGGTCAAAGGGTGTTTCACATTTCTGTGCATTTCTCAAGAAACAAAAAAAAAATCATCCAGGTCATTGTATTGTCAGGAGTTTAGCTGTAGACAGACAATTCTCCTCTCATCCAAGAGGCTTCTTCAGTTGTCATTCTGGACAATAACATTGTGAAAATTCTCTGGTCGTTACCCAGACTTCATGGCCAGTTGTTTGTAAGTTACCAGTTGTCTCTAAATCCAGAAAACAATATTTCTCTAAGAGTTTCCAGACAACTGTTGAAGACAGAGACTTACTCAATTAAGCGCTTAGGATTCTCATAAATTGTCCAGTGAAGGTGCAAGTAGAAGGGAAGAGGTTAAAGTCCAAAAGACTTTGTATTTGTTTTCAGGGAGCAGGACTCACTCCAGAAGACTCTTATCAGCTGCCATATGTAATGCACCGACATCAGTGTCATCCGAACAAACAGAATCTAACTAAAAAGATAAATGTGTAACAACAAGCTGTACAAGACGAAGTTGAGGAGAACTTTCCGAAAGATACATCATTACTGGTCCATGTGAAGCCATAATGTTACATACTGACCTCGTCAAACAGGTTATCGATGCTGGCAGACCTTTTGAATATTCCAGCGAAGCCTCCTTTCTTCTCCTACAACACAGACCTCAGTTATTTCTCTCAGTAAATACATTTAGACAAACAGAGCAACAGTAAAAGTGAAGGAGGAAAAAAGACAAAAGAAAATGAGAAGAAAATGTCTTAATTTCACTGTGATCCAGACTCTGACAAGACTCAACTTTCAAAGTGTTTGGTAAATAATATGAACAAATCAAGTCATTTTAATCATCACGTAATACTAAAACACAACAGATATTACTGTTGTATGTGAATACATACAATAGGTTTTCAAGTAAATACTTACTTAACACTTATATTTTAAGTAAAACATTGGTACAAAGTATAAAGGTTTTGTATAACCAGTTTTCATAAAACAAACAAGAAAATCTCACTGACCTGTTTGTTCTCAGACAAATTTTCACTGCTGGCTGAGAGCTCCTTATCAGGACTCTCATCCTACAAAAACAGTTGAAATATTATAGCTGAATTTTACATATAATTGCAGTTCAACATTTTTTTTCAATCACTTGATAGTACTACAATCAAGTAGAACAATTGTCCACATAAATTGTCTTATTATTCATAATTTGTCACAAAATCAAAATGCAAACAAATACACTGAAAAACACAAACATGACATGGAAACACACTAAAAAGACAAATAATATAAAGATTATATTACACAGCTCCACGTGCAACAACCGTCAAAGGATAAACATATGATTGGCGGGACAAATGTTGTAAATATTGTTGTACATATATTGCCCCCTGCTGGTTGAGATGCCACATAATTGTTTAATTCTTTGGCCCCATTCATCAGACCTGACATCAACATGCATTCTCTCAGAGACCTAATCACATGAAGACAGAGTCACACAGACACCACTTTCCACACCTGACAATGAAATGTGAGCTGGATGTTTTCCCTTATGATCACAAGAGATCTGATGTGGCTTCTCCCACCCTTATGTCAAACACACCGATGCCATTTCTGTTCACAGGCACAAAATTGTGTTTTTAACAGGTCTGACTACAGGTGTGTCTGATGTCCGTGTAAGTGACAGAAGAGACAAAAGAGATGAGTAGATCTGGAGTAGAGCTGAAACGATTAATCGATTATTAAATTAATCGACAACTATTTTGATAATCGAATAATTGGTTGGAAGCTTTTTTCATGATTATAACACAATTTCCAATTGTTTAAGCTTTTTAAATGTGAGTATTTTCTTCATTTCTTTGTTCTGGATAACAAAGAAATCATTAAAAGTCAATCATTTTGTTTTGTGGACAAAACATCATCATTTCCAGGTTTGACGAACACCGATCAACATTTTTTAAGGTTTTCTGATATTTTATGGACCAAACAATTAATCGAGACAATAATCGACAGATTAATCGATTATGAAAATAATTGTTAGTTGCAGCTCTAACCTGGAGCAAAGCTCAAGTCACACTTCTGCAACATGAAAAGTTTTAATTAAGAGAAAAAGCTACAAATAAATTAAAGACTGAACACAGTTAAGTGTAAAAAAAATACTGTGAATCTGAAGTAGGTTGGAAGAGAGCGGTTGAGAACGGCTTGTGTTCATGCAGCTCAAGAATGTGGACAAAAATATGGCCTCATGCCACGCAAGAATTTGGTTTCTGTGAACGGCTCTGAGGATACATTCAGAACTTAAAACCTTGTTTTGCCCTCAGCTGTGTTGTGTCATGCCAAGTGTAGAGAAAGTTAATAAAGAGGGAAGAATCCTCTGTGGTGACAGCAGTGGCATGAGCCTGTGATTTTCATTCTTGTTTTGCTGCTCTCTGTGTTTCTTTTATTTGATAGTCCTAGTTTCACAGGTTTATCTCTGTTAGGTTTAGCACTGAAGGTGATTTAGTTATAAATCATAATGAAGACTCACGATCCTACGACTCTTTGTAGGTCGGCCCACCAGCTTCTGTGACCTCAATACACAGGCACCAACACCTCTGCCTCTATTAATGTTGGTTATGGTTATGTTTCTGAGTTTCTGCTGCTATGACCTGATTGTTATGAATCTGCTGGACCTCTGTGAGATCTATTCAGGGAAGTTTAACAGGTATAAAAATCCTAATTTATTTACACTTACCTCATCGGACTGAGAAGCTTCTGCAGGTTTGGGCGGCTTTTTGAATATTCCACCAAAGATTCCCCCTTTTTCCTGAAACATAGACATTGAAATGTGAGCCCTGACACTTTGTTTTGAAATGGTTTTGAAACAATGCCATTGAAAAAAAACAAAATAAACAACAACAACCCCCACCTTGGTGTTGTTCTCGGACAGACCGTCATTGTTTCCAGACAGCTCGCTGTCTGGCATCAGTTTTTCCTAAGAAAAACATCATCACAATCAGAGCACTTGACTTTGAGCACAAGCACTTTCTCAAAATGAAATCCTGTGTCACATATATCATACACCTGCACTCTCCAGTCTCTCTCTTATGTCCTGTCAGTTATATACTATCAATACACTATGTTCACTATCAAAATGCTCAACACAATGTGTCAGTTTCTGGCTGTGGTGAAAATAGTAGCATGATCTCCTTTTAGATAACTGATGTAATAACTAATGGAACATCTTTCACTCCCCTTCACTGAAACTGTGTTACACTCACTTTCCTCATTTCATATTTCTTGCATTGGTCCTGGGAGTCAAACCAGCTGCAATTCCAGTCATAAATCGACCCTGACCTTTTGCCAACATGCAAGCAGATGAGAAAAAACAAAGAAAATACGTCTTACTTTCTCTGTGGGAGGACCGTCGACAAGTCTGGACGACTTCTTGAACATTCCACTGAACCCACCTCCCTTCTCCTGAAATGTAGGGTTTATTTTCTTTAATAAACAAAATACAACCAATGCAGAAAGTACAAACTAATTTCACGACCACACTGACCTTCGCCTCTGACAGACTGTCGTTGCTCGCTGAAAGATCCTTCTGTGATAACAGATTCTCCTGAGACTAAGAAGAACAATTTATTTAGTGTTAACATTTGCTTTGCATTAATGTACATAGAGTTGGTTTATGTCTCTTTTTGAACACTGGAACATGTTGACATTTATCAACATTTTTGTTCAATTGTCAGGGAACAATGTAGTTATCATCATTTAAAAAAAGTCAGGCTTACTTATTGGGCAGATATTTTAGAGTCTGTACAAGATCAATATGTGTAGGATTGTTTGGCTCTGCTCCTACAATAAAAACATTTTAATGAGAAAGGTAGAAGTCCATCCTTTAAAAACAATCCTTTGAGCCATAATCATAGAATACTGTAAATTAAATCCTGTTGAGTGTCAGGGCATGAGCTGTTAACTGTCCATTCCCTGGATGAAAAAAACACACCCAAACAGATGAAACCAGCTTTGTGAACGGTTAATGACTTCACCCGTGCAGCATCTTAAAGCAGCTTTTTTTTTTTTTTAAAGGCGTAGATGTAGACAGTGTTGATCTCTTCAACATGTAAACTTCACATGTTTGAGATGCTCTACCTCTCCAGATGCTTTGGGAGTCTTCCTGAGGAGTCCGCTGAACAAACCACTTTTCTCCTGCAACAAGGAAGAGAAAACATGACTCATGCAAAGTGGTGACGTCTTTCCCTAAATTTAAAAATAAAATGAAAACCGGTTTTATCTTTCACCTGCAGAGCGTGACACACATGGTGACACACACTTCTATCATGTGATGACTCACCTTGTTCTCCGACAGGCTGTCGGTGCTGGTGGAGAGTTCACCGTGCAGCGGCTCCGCAGCCTAAAACGAGAGAAATGTTACTCGACCTGTGTGAACATGAACACTCACGGCACTGACATGCAAACATGGAAGCAGTTAGAGAAACATCACTGCTTAACAACATAATTACACATGCTACAATTTTCCCTGTGTTTTTTTTTTCTTTGTGTGTCTGCTTGGTGTGTGTGGCTGACCTACATGCGGCGGTGCCTCCTTAACATTACACCTGCAGTTCACCAAGACACCACTCCTGCTCTGCTCAAATACCCGGCTCTCATCTTACAATCCAGCTCTCCGTTGCTCCTGTTTGGTCAATACGCCTCGCCTGTTTCAGTCTCCCTGGAAACAACACTTCTCTGCTACAACTCATCCTGAACAGCCTCTACCCCTGCCCAGCCAACTTGAGATGTTCTTAATTTTTTTTTGGAATAAACTCCTTAAACTTGGTCTGTTTTATATGTTCTGTACTTTGGGTCCATAACTTTACTGCCCTTATCTCCAAAAAACAGGTTTGTGTATGACTGATATACAAAAAAAAAAAGAAACAGCCATGAAACGTTTCAGATGTGAATTTTATTGCTCAGGATAAATGCTACCTTTCCCTGACCACTGCTGCGCTGCTGTATACTCACAAACGCTCCCTCATTCAGGTCATAATCAGACCTGCCAGCCATGAAAACTTTTTTTTGAGTAGCAACTTACCGGGGATTTATTGTTAATGTTATTGTTCTTACATATGAAGGTGCAGCACACGCACGCACACACCCCAAAAATTATCCAATTTTTCGATGACCTTTTGGTTTTGTCATTTTGGTTGATACATAATTAATATGCATCTCTCACATGCTTCCTAATCACTTCCCCAGTCACTTCAGATAATCAACATACAAATAGACTCTGAAGAAAACAAGAACTCTTTTAATGAAAAGGCAATTCTTATTTAACATTACTGATTACTAACTTTAAATGTAGGTCTTAATATATTTGACATAAGCCAAGGGGTATACGGTAAGATAAGATAAGATAGGGGCATGTTATGACCCTCCAACAGGACTTTAACATGACAGACATAACTGAAAAATGTCTCTTAAACAGGACATTACAAATAAATGAAAATCACAAAAGACATGTTATGTCCCTTAAACAGACATTTTACATTATTTCTGAGGGGCACATATTCTCTTCTGTTTAGGTACGCTGCCCTCTCTCCCGGTCAGTATCCGCACTGGACGTCATGTTTATTAACTGCAGACACGCACGCACGCTGTGGCATTAAAACGGTCACGTCATTAACATTAAATTTCGTCCAGAAGTTGACAGGTCTGTAATTAAATTTAACGCTCTTCACAGTCTAACATTCTCAAACCCCTCCACCAAAAATGTATCTATTCATTTATTTATTTATTTATTTATATTATGTATTTAACTAAAAACATGATCAAAAGCTTTGGTCAATTTGTGATCCTTGTTTCTGCAAAGCGACTTGAGGCATCGTAATCAGCTCACCTGTGCAGGCGTCTCCTCTGCTGGTTTGTTGGATTTTTTGAGGAAACCAGAGAAGATGCCTCCTTTCGCCTGTGAAGAAATTTGTTTTTAAAAACTTCATGAAGAAGAATGTGTAAATCGGTTTATCTCCGTTTCCTTAAACATGGAAATTAGCATGCAGAAAGAAGCTTATTTTACACTTAAAGATTTTAAACACATTTGACACTGAAATGAACCTTACTTTTCTGTTTGTGAAGTGTTTTATCTTCATTAAAATTGTGTGCTGAAGACACTAAGACAGGACTTACTTGAGCCGTCTTCTCCTCTGCCTCAGCATCGTCAGAGTCACTATCCTCTTTTTTGACCTGGCAGTGAAAACAACAGTGAGTGATGAGGGCTGGAGGAAATCAAAACTGTAAATTTAGACATATTTACATACAACAGAAGATGATACTGTGAGTGAAGGAGAGAATGTATATATCTTACCTCCTCCAGTCGTGACCCTTCAGGCAGTTTGGGAGATTTCTTGAACATTCCACTGAAAAAGTTGCTTTTCTCCTGGTATAGAAACAAAAATAATGAACTGTTTTACAGTATGTGCTACAGGTGGAGTATTTATTTCAATAATTAAACTTAAAATGTGTCATGGGTGGATTATATTTCCTACAGGGGTTGAATGTGATGGTAACAGAAAAAAAGTCCATTTCAGTTTGTAAAATGAATGAATAAAATCAGAAACAGAAAACTTGTCTTACTTTAGTGTTGCCGCTGTTCTCAGACAGACTCTCACTGCTGGCCGCCAGCTCGGTCCGCTGCAACTCTTTATCCTGAAACACAAAGAGGCGTAAGATGCTGAAACAAAACTGAACATGTTTATAAATGTTTTAACATGACAAAGTGCAAAAAAGCATGTTAGCAGTGAATCTATGTCTACACTACAATTTATAAATAAATAAATAATTTATTCCTCCAATAATTAACTGTATTATGTGCTGCAAGTACGCACAATACTTTATATTTTGAAATATTATGAACATTTTGAAGAATAAAAGCTACCGTACATTAAAAAAATGTGCTGTAATGTGACATATTATTAGATAAGTAAAGAAATGTGAAACACTTTTTTGTTAACACCTAAAAATAACAAGCGTTCACTTAAGACCAATTTGGCAACCTCTAACATGCAGTACTTTTCTGAAGCCATATATCTCAAAAAGAGATGTTAACATACAAAATACATATACTGATGTTTACCTTTGAATTGATCTTAAAGTCGTATGTTACCTGCTCAGGTGTCTCCTCTACAGGAATCTTTGGAGACTTTCGGAGAATCCCACTGAAGAATCCTTCTTTATCCTGTGGACGTCATACCAATATTTTCACATGTCAATGGTTGATACATAATAATAATAATAATAATAATAATAATAATAATAATAACAATGATAATAATAATAATAATAATAATAATAATAATGATGATAATTACTTATCACAGAAGGGTTAGGGTTAAGCACAAAAAGCTTAAAAACAAGGATAAATAGAAAATCTTTAAAAGCAATTTAAAGAATAAACCAGATTAAAACATAAACTATTCATTTAAAAAAGGCAAATAACACAAGCAAATAGACACAAACAACATGCAGGACAAACTAACACTAAAAGACCTGAGGCGATAGCTTGTTTAAACAGAGTCAGCTTTTGTTTTTAAATGTGACCGGGGGACAATTAGTAATTGAGCACATCTCAGTGTCCCACGAGGTATAAATGGTTTAGAAAAGGCCATTAATGTACTCAGGTGTGTGGTCATGCAGGGCTTTCTACAACTGTATTTTAAATATGAACTATAATTTTGATAGAAAACCAGTGTGATGACGAACGCAAGATGGTTTTGATGTGACATCTGTGACTGGACCTGGTTAAAAGCCCTGCAGCAGCATTGTGGATCATTTGTAAGATGTTCAATTTACAGAGGTTTAACTCGCAGATATGAAAATGGCATGAGAGTATGAGTCAGAGATTTAACACAGCAGTCAAACTGAAAATACTGTTCAAAAAAAGCAAAGGGAAAGTGAATCACTGCTCTGAGCATTAATTTGAGTTATACTGCGAGTTATACACACTAATGCATGATGGTGATGCACAATCCTGTCACTTCACAGGCTGTGAAGTGTGAAGTGTGAAACACAGGGTTCCCACACTAACCCTAACCCTTGATATCAAGTTCGATGGACTTTTCAGGGACTTTCCACTACCAATTCCCTCAAATTCAAGGACCAAAGATGGGAGGGCAACTTGTGAGAATGTCTTTGTCCATGGCGTCCACTTTTATTGATTTGCAGCACGCTCTGTATCTGGACAAGTGATTGTCCTTGGGATCTTGGTCAAAGTCAGTCTTTTTGAAATTGTCTTTGGTGAGACAGAGATCTTGGAATTTTCATTTCCCAGACATCATGTCATTTGCTCTCTCTTGCTTAAAATTACTCGCTCATTGTTTCTGCATGGAATCTCACATCAATGGCGGACAGAGAGACAGTAGACAGTGTCCACAACACCCCTAGTAATTCAAGGTTCAAGGTTTTTATTTTTTGACTCGATGTTTGTTTTGTGTAGCCCGGGTCTACGTACATCAACCAATGCAGTGCGCATGAAACAGTAGGTGGCGCCTAAATATCAACTTAACTTCTTTCTTGCACAAAATTCAAGAACTTTCAATGACCCATGTCTATTTAGAGCAATTTTAAAAAACTTTCAAGGGCCTTGAAAAAAAAAAAATTAAATTCACAAACATTATCTGAACTCACTTTAGCGTTTTCAGCCAGATTTTCGTTACTGCCTGACACATCGTCAGGAGGAGACTGTTGGTTCTGAAACACACAAAATAATCACATTCAATACGATTATCAGGCCACAGGTTTAAACTGATCATGTGACTGCAAATACATGGTTTAGTTTTTTTCCATTACCTCATCATTCTTAGCATCGACAGGTTTTGGAGACTTCCTGAACATCCCACTGAATATTCCTTCTTTTTCCTAACACGGGTAGAGGAAAGATACACACGATTATCAGGAGTTTTGTGTACACTGTAATTACAGAAACGTGCATCACTCTGCTGCTGGGACTCAAAGCAGCTTACCTTCTTGTTCTCAGACAGACTGTCATTGCTGGCCGCGAGCTCACTGTGAGCGCTCAGATTCTCCTGTAACATCAGAGGAATTTATTAGAAGTGTGTCCAAAGTTAACTTTGTGAGTCCAAAGTTAAGTTTAGCTCTTCTCCTTCATTTCAGTATTGATGCTAAGCTGCTAGTATTCCGAACATATCTTCAAATTGAAAGCACAGTAATTTGTTACACTGGGGAAATAAATAAAAAGATTTTTTTTTAAATCAGCTCACCTGTGGAGGCGTCTCCTCTGCTGGTTTGTTGGATTTTTTGAGGAAGCCAGAGAAGATGCTTCCTTTCTCCTGTGATGAAATTTGTTTTTAAAAACTTCATGATGAAGAATATTTGAATCAGTTGATTACCTTTTCTTTGAACATGGGAATTAGCATGCAGAAAGAAGCTTATAAACACATTTGACACTGAAATGAACCTTACTTTCTGTTTGTGAAGTGTTTCATACACATTAAAATTGTGCACTGAAGCCATTGAGACAGGACTTACTTGAGACGTCTTCTCCTCTGCCTCTGCATCGTCAGAGTCACTGTCCTCTTTATTGACCTGGCAGTGAAAACAACAGTGAGTGATGAGGGCTGGAGGAGGATCAAAACTGTAAATTTAGACATAATTTACATATGACAGAAGATGATACCGTGAGTGAAGGAGATAATCTGTCTTTAGGTGTTTTCCAGAACACCCCAGAGAACATCCCTTTGTCCTGGAGACCACAGTGAGAAACACATTTTAACGATAATTGTAGCTAATGTCTGAATAGTTTATAAGAAGATCAAATCTGAAAACAATGCAAATACATAATTTACCCAGTGTCATTAACACATTTTTTATTGCTTGTGCATAAAAAATGTTTTTGAATTTACCAAGTGATCAGAATCCTGATATTTGCACTCTTACCTGTTTTTGTTCTGCGTTTTTTTCTTGCTTGCTCTTTTCAGTGGTTTGGTCCTTTTCTGAGACTCCTTCCTCAGTGGCTGGGCTTGAACCTTTGGTCTGAGACAAAAGTAGACAAGATATGGAGCAAAATATATATCAGCCTAATTTTTAAATATCAATACTAACAAAAGAGGTTACAATGTTCTTATAATGTCACACAATTTACACCCAAATCACCTTCTTCTTATTTACGTTGCACTTTAAAAAAAACAACAAGTTGGCTTTAACAACCCACAACAAAATCAGGACACTCAGTAACAATATTAAAAGAATGTCAATGTCATCTAAGAGCAAAATACAGGAGTAAAACTAAGGTAAAAGGAATATATGCATTATAAAAATAAAGGATAAAAGATGAAAAAAATAACCTGTAATAAAAAAAGATCCTTCTTTGAACCTTTCACCTCACTATTTGTATTTGCAGCCACTGTGAATATTACAGGTCCAGGTGAGACAGAGTACATATAAACAATTGCAGTTAACTTTTACAAAACTCAAAAACCTGGATTCAAGAAAGAAAGAACTACAGGATTTTGTTGCACCACTTAAAACACACAGACACCTTTTTGTACTTCAGACAAACTGTATAAGTTGCAGGTTTTACATGTTGACAAGAAGTTAATAACTTTCCTCTTTTTTATTTAGGAACTACATCGACAACAAAGGATTTTAAGAGGATGTTGAATTTCATTATAGGGTACTAAACGTCTATGCAAAGACAGAAACCACAGTCACAGAATGCAAAAAGTAAACAAAAACCTAGCTACAGTTATCAGGAATAGGGTTTTATTTATCCTTCAACAAGTTGAGCACCAAGTTAAGAGGAGGCTGATAAACTAAAGGGCCGCATATGAATGATAACAAAGATGGACAAGACAGTAAACATCATGGAAAAATTGGCATCTATTTTTTTTGGGGAGTCATTTTCTTGCATCCAGTCCATTATCAAAACAATTAAAATATATACTTTGTCAAGCAATAAGGAAAAAACAGACAAAACTCATCTAGACAGCTGGAGCATCTGTTACCAAACAAGCAGACAGATAACACCATACTATCAAAGAAACAAAGTTTCACTAAACTACAAATAAAACAAACTCTCACAAAAGCAGTGACCACGTCCTCCAACACTGTTAAAACCAAAACCACCACCTTGCAAAGCAAGACACCGAGTTCTGCAGCCGCCACCAGCAGAAAACACCAACACACACAACACACGCTTCTTCGTACCTTAGGTGACGACTTGAACTGCAAACCTTTCATTACCCCTTTCAAACCGCTCTGTCAACAACAATCACAAGTCACAAAATGCCTAATAACGTCTGCACACGTCACACTCACATCAACAAACACACACACACACACAAAAGCACACACCGGTTTACTTCCAGGAGCCTGTTTGGCCGGGACCTCACCAGGTTTCTCTTCCTGCTCCTCATCGAACACATAGCTCTGAGAAAGAGAATAAAAAATAAACACAGACTGAACACCAGCGGATTTAGGACGGCCACTAAACATTGACTGCATCCAATAAACTGACTGACTTTTATTCATCTGCTTATATCCCTGTATTTATTTTAGCTTCTTCAGGTTCTCTTCATTTCGACAGAGAATCACGAGACTTATCCGACAGTTATGCATATTTACCGACCAAATTAACGTGAACACTGAATCATGCAGTCAGACACACACACACACACTCATACCTACTGTGCTTCTGAATACAACATGCCATACAATGTTTGAGCTACACACCCTGACACACCTGTTTGCCACCCCTAACCAGTTTAACAAAGATACCGCCAGCTTATGACCCACTTTGTGTTTGCAAACTGTGAATCCATTCTTTGTTTTCAGGTTTTTGTCTCACCAACAGGGGTTAAAGACCCGAGATGAAAGACCATGTTTAAGTGCTTCTGAACACAGGTATGACAAAATAGTTTTCCCAGACAAATCCAATGATGATGAACTGCTTTTGCTTTCCTGTTCTAGTTTGAGTATGTGTGTGTGCCTGCTATTACTAGACTTACAGACCATGACTTTAAATACAACTTCATATCTTTGTGTCGAGGGCTGCGCAATTAATGGAAACTTGTTTCAATTACAATTACTGTGGCTTTTATTCTGAAAATAACGCTATTTATGTTGTAATGGTGTTTGACTTCCTGTCAAAACACAGACAATTAAGCGGAATCACTGGGTTAAAGCCCTCAGAACATAAATTAACATATATAATATCCAGAGCTTGTCCGTCTGTTATGTAGTTGTGATGAGCAGGTGCTTTGCGTACAGTGAAAGAAGGTGTTTTGTCTTTTTGGCTCCGTCGAAACACTCCAGTCAACCCTGAGTTGTTACTCTGAAAACAAAGCACATGGAAATAAAGAGGAAGACATAGTCTATATTATGTTTCATGAGTTTTTTTCTAAGGTGGAAGCTGGTGCTTCAAACGGTGCTACCTGCCTCATTGTTGGGAACTTTAGCAGCTTCTGGTTTGTCGCGCTAAAGGGGAGACGGAGAAGGAGAGTGACTGTGAAACTTAGAAAAACAAGCAAGGTGAAGTGAAATGTGGTGTTTTGTTTGTGTACCTCTGTGTCCTCAGTGTTCACCCTCCTTCTCTGACTGTATCTGCTGTTTTCGACTAAATTTTCCTGCATGAAAACACACATAACAAAGCTCAGGAGGGAACAATAAACATATTAACATGATCCTAGAAACTGGAAAGAAACATGAAACCATGAGTAGCCCACAGTGACTCTTTACTGTAAACACTTCTTAACACGCTAACTTTTATGATTCATGTGAGTGAACTGTACCTTTTCTTTGCGTCTGGGTGGAGCCACAGGAGTTTCAGACGATTTACGTTCTCCATCTCTTTTTGTTAAGTTTCCATTGGCCTGACACCGACAGGAAAAGGTGATAAACAATGCACTTTTTATTTAGGACAGTAATCCACAAATAAAGCACAACGTTTAACAGTTAACATGTGAAGAGTATTATTTAAGATCCCAAACAAAAAAGACTTTAAATAATCATATAAATCTACTGTGTGTGTGCCTGCTATTACTAACTTTTCCAGATAGATTTAGTTTAAATACTACGTCATATATCTGTGTCTGTACAGATTAACCTCTATATTAAGGTTTAAATCAACACTCAGTCATTGCTTCAAATAATGGCTTTACTGACATGGACATTAATAATCCAATTAGTGACTTTATTGTGACTTAAATGTTGTTCATAATTTAAGTAATAAGTAACAGGTTTACACACATTGGTGATAGAATATTTCATTCATACTCATATTCCTGTTTATGTAAGAGAGAATAATCTGATTATGATTCATGTCTATTGCTAAAAAAAAAATATAGGAGATTATGAACTGATTAAGATCTATACATGACCAATATGTTTTAATCTGATTATATCGCATTCTGAAAATGACCTTTTTTTACTTGAAAATGCAGTTTACACGGCAGTTCACTAATATAATTCTTATAATAATATAAGAATTGCAGTAAATACCTCATTGATTGTTGCTGCAGCTCTCTTCACTCTGTATTGTGTCCCAGTCAGCTCCTGGACAGAAAGAAATTCATATTGGATATGAGAGGATTAAGAAAAAGAGTGAGTGACATTTAGGCGGGTTTATTGGCAGAAATCATCTTTTCTGGAAGTGTATAATGGCTTTAAAATATAAATTGCTTGTTTTCTTTTGAACATCTGAATCTATGGGAATATGCTCAGCTCACAAACAGCTGGACACATTTCGTTGATGACCACATTCTTTCTGGACTGTGACGGCCACCGGAGTTCCGGGACACGCTTGAGAATGAGCGGAGGGGTCATCCGTTTGTTGCAGTGTGTATTCTCAACATTAGATGTCACTACTTCTTACAAACTACACCAGAGGTCACTAACAGGCAGACCACAGTCCAAGTCCGGACCCAGGCGCCATCCTATACGGACATGGACCTACAGTCAAATCCACTGACCGACTGCATTCGAGGTAAGCTATCCCACGTGATGCCACTAAAGCCAAACAAATGTGTGCGTTCTGCTACAATGCGACCCTAAATACGACAGATGAAGGAGCGAGTGACAGAGGGACAAGTGAGAAACACAGTGAGAGAAGACAGAGAGAAGAGTGAGCGATACAGCGAGAGAAGAGTGAGCCCGAGAAAAAGAACGAAACATGACACTCTCGAAGAAGAGAAAAGTGGACAGCGAAAACAGAGGTTTAAAAACAAGAATAGACAGACTCATTCATGTTCATTCTTCCCTCTGGAAGCACAAAACAAAGGCTGTCTCATATGCTCAGAGCCTGTGACACTCATAAAAAGTGGCAAAGTGAAACGCCATTATGAGACAAAGCACAAACTTGTGTTGAGATCCATCTGTCTAAAATTAGTTGAGACTGTTAAATCAAAGAAAAAGGGAAACTCAAGCTGCTGCTATACTTTATTTTATTCTTCAAAAATTAAGTAATTATTTTATTTATTTTAAGAATAGTATTATTATATTTATTTTCACCATTTTATTTTTAAATGCAGCCCTTATTTTCCTTAAAGAGAGATGAAAATTATACATATCTTCAATACTAGATATCGGTATAATTGTATAAAAGTGACGATAAATATTGTCGAAATGTTTTTAAATTGTTCTTTCTATATTTGATCTGACAGTTCAGTTGTTGATTACATGCAGACATTGATACAACTAGTAGGCTACATCAATATATATCCGACTACTAAATAATAATGCAAGTTAGACATTATCTTTGCTTGAGGAAATTTAGAATTTTAGTTGAGTACCCCTGAACCACACCATTAAAGAGTGTGTGACTGGGGAATTTCTCCATTTAACATTCTTAACCCAGATTAAAAAAAAAATGTAATTTTCGCCAGATGTTTAAGGCACAATGGCCTACACCATGTCTGCTCTGAGAACGATAAAGCTAGATAAACTGTATAGTTTGACACTCATACCGCTTAAATAAAAAAAGGCTTACAGCGTCTGTAGGTCGTGGAGGAACAAAAGGAGTCGGTCTCTCTGGATCAGTCCTCTTAATCTGGAAAGATTATTTCTGATTTCATTATTTACATACAACTCCTTAAGTCACTGTGTCCAGTATAAGAAAAACCGACTGACATCACCCACACACTTCACCCAACATGGAATGAAATAAATGTTTTGTTTTGTACCTGCACGTCAGCCGGCTTTGGAGGAGGTTTAGGCTGCAAGTAAAAAAGAAAACATTGTATATTAGTGTTATTTAATAATCAATAATCAATAGTTGGAGACATTATTTGTATGTGGACACTGTCAGTGGAGCATTAATTACATTAATTATTACAAATGTTCTCACCGGCTTTGGTCTCTTTTTGGCTTCTGGCCTCGTCATACATGCCTCCATTCTGCCTGTAAAAAACACAGAGGAACTTTAATTAAAATAGTTTAATCATATGCATTGTTAAATATGACCCTTAAGAGAGAGGAGCAACTGTTAGTTTGAATGTATACTGAAATAACGGACAGTATAAAAACAATGTCCACTTTCTTTACTGCAGACAACCTATGTATTAAATAAAAAACAAAAAAGTCAGAATATGTGCATTGTTTGAGTAAAATTGTGTGCTGGTAGATAGGTTAATTTTTATTAGATTTAGTAATTGTGCTTCTCCTTGCTGAACTAATACAATCTCCCCTAATCTATGAATTCTGCCATGAAATGTCCTCATGAACGTGTAAATTAGTATTTATCACACTTTTATGTAAAAGCCAATGTGAAGTACACCAACAAATAAAACCGTAAAATCCCACAAATAAGCAAAAAGTCATCTGTTTTGACAATAATGAAATTGTATAAGAATATGCAGCATTCTATCTTAATCCTTAATTTGTCTGACACGTCTTTGACCAAAGAACTGAAATTTTAAATGAAGTATTTCCATTGAACACTGAAAACATTTGCCTTATGGCAAATTGGTTATACAATATGAAATTATACTGGATTCCTGGAAAATATTCTAAATATTTCTAAAATCAAATAAAAAATCATTTGTTTGTTTGTTATTGGTGTTTTATGGCAATTAAAATCCATACTAGTAGTTATCATCTTAGTAATTGTATGTTGATAGTATTTGGCCTAAACTAAAAAAACAACAAATCAAAGACAACAGCATTTGAGAACTTGGACACTTCACGTGTTTAAAGTGGTTTTACTTGAAATATAAAAATTATAAATCTTTGCAGCAAACATTCAGCAGCAAAAATACACACAAAATATACTGTATTCATCACAGCAATAAGCATAAAATTCAACTTATACATGTAAATGTAAATTATAACCAGCTATGTACAGTACAGTTAAATAGAAGCACATAAATACTGTATACAAGTGTGGCACTTGATCACTTCCACTTACATCTTCTTATGTTTACTCACATTGACCTGCAACCATGGTGCCAACTACGGACACTACAAACATGCTAATGTGTGAAACAGCAGTGTGTGAGTGTAGCTATAGCTCAAAGATAAGACTCGACACTTTCAAACAAAAGGGAAATTAAACATCGTAAACACATGTGAAGACTCTGAGAAAATGAACTGGAGTCAAGTTCAGACTGTGTAGTTTCACCTACCGAAGCTTTTTGAAGACACTTCGCAGATTATTTACATAAACTGACAATAGTCAAAAGTGCGTAAAAACGACGGGAGCTCCTTCACTTCACTGACAACATATTCCACAGAGTTTTGAAGACTTCTTCACCACACCCACACACAACATCTGCACCCGGAATGCGTTCAAGTGCACCTCCAAAACTCAGAAATCTCAGTTCTCAAGTGTTGTTGTGTTTTTAAATGCACTGTAAAACGTTAGCTGGATTTAGTCACAAGCGTTTCAGCTCCAATTCCAAATTCAAAACAACTACTATTTTTATTGTTGATGACGATTTAAATGATTAAGTGAGGTGATTGTAATGTTCTTTATGACGCTATACACTTATGAATAACAAAACTTCATATTCATATTCAAAACTTCAATTATTTAATTTTAATAAATATTTTATTATTTGGATGGAATGTGCATGCATTTGAGGGGAATATTTGATTTTGTGATTTTAAAGAATATGTTCATAAAAACAAAAAATGTACTCATTGGTATAAAAGTTTCACCTCCAATTCCAACTTTAAAACTGAAGGCTATGTAACAACTATTGTTGTTGTTGATGATGATTTAAGGGGTGATTATAAATATTCTTTAAGACACTGTTCACTTCATATTCTTAAATTATGTCATTTTAATAAACACTGGGATGAAATGGGCATGCATCTGAGGGAAGTATTTGCAATATGATATTATAGTTCATAAAAGAAATAAAATACAAAAACAATGTTGTGATTTTTGGCTTAAAACAGAACAGAAGAATGCATTATTGATTTTGCTGACGCAAAATGGTCATGCTCATGTTGCCAGGTTTCTCAAGTGTATTTACAGTTATGTAATCAAAATATGCTCAGACTCTTCCCACAGGCAACATCATTCACCGTTCGAACAATGCAGCTCAAACAAAGCAAAGCACAAAGAGCTTCTGTGCCACCAATTCTCACAGTGAAATATCATCATTACATGTTTTAAGGAGATCCTGAGCAACACAGAAGATTATCTCAGTTCACAAAGGTACATGCAAGCATCAAACGCTATCCATTGTCTCACCTGGTGTCTTCAGTTGTGGAGGATGTCAGATGTAAAATCTTTGTCTCCTTCCTGGCTCTGCCACCGTGGTTGCGGTGGGTGGATTCACCTGGGAGTGGGGCGTGGCCACTTTGAGGTTTACCTGTGGGAGTGAGTGAGACTCTGACTCATGAAAAATCCAAACACGATGGGAGCGGTTTTAAAAATAGAGGAGAGACACAGAAAGATCACCTTGGCAGCAGTGTAAACCATGACATACTGAGGGAAATCCAAAAAATTAGTAATGGAAGAAAGAGCACATGCCTCACCTGAAAGTGTTTCCACTCCTTATAATTAGAGCAGAAATACAATCAGGACACATCAGAAATATTCACATCAGCTATAATCTCCATCATGATGTGATCTATGATAGGAATATTTCACAACCTGACACACGATGTCTACAGTACCAGGCTTGTGCGGGCCCCCCAATATACGTGAGCCCCTCAATGTTTTTCGATGTTTTGAAAGACGTGAATTTCATTAATTTTGTAGGTGAATGCGCTCTGATATGTGTTTTGATATCGACTATATGAATGAAGAAATGGGACAGTCAGTCAGGAGTGTCAGACAGCTGCTTCAGGCTCAGCAGGAAGAGACGCAGAGAAACTCAGCCAGCAGGTTAGGTTCAGTATGTTGCCAGGGTAACTGACTCAGAGTTACACTGAACTGGCTATGTGAAACCGAAAAACCAGAGTTTCCCTCATCTTAGGGTTAACTAAATCCAAGTTTTCACTTAACCTGCTTTCTGAAATGGGCCACTGGTGACCTAAACCGAAGTTGAAATTTTATTTAAATGCAATTCATTTTGTTAGTTTAAGCAATGTTTTTGGAAATATCAATCTCATTAAAATGAGGTTAAGACACCCTCAAGTTATTACATTACATTACATTTATTTATTGTTAATTTAATTCTAAGTACTCCAAACCAACATAACTATTCATGCTTTCATCAACTTTATTAAAACATATTTTATTAAATGTGCTCCTCACAGTAGTTATTAATCACTAAAAGTTATCAGAGCTCAAAGTCACTCACTTTGACAAACAAGTTTATCTTGATTAATAACTTACCACCTCAGCAAGTGCACAGTCGGTGCAAAGAAACAAGAGAAAGCACTACGAGAGCACAAATCTCTAACAAGGCTGTTCAGTTTCCCACAGACACAGTATAATCAAATATCTCACAGAATTTAAAATTGTAAATAATAATGACAATAATAATAATAATAACAATAACAATAATAATAATCACCATATCACCATAACAAAAACTAATATTTTCATTGGGCTATCACCTATATTCTAAATACATTTGATCCAGGAAAATCTACACAAAAACACAACCTCCTTGTTGGGGATAATAATATCAAATAAAGGTTTAACAAAACATACTGACTTGACAGTGTTTCACTGTTTTTTTTTAATGACAATTTTTACATTTACATTTATTACACAAGAAGATCTACAATATATTGCACCAAAAAGGTATCACCAATAACCAGATCAACCCCCCAAAAGGTCTAATAAATATGTAGTTTATCAAATAAGTGACAGTCGTAAGTTCTAAAACAATCTTTTAAAATTTTAAGTGAGTCGTCCAGTGGCATCACAATTATTCAACAATTGTCTTGTGAAAACCATGAAAAAGTGACTAATACGTCCAAGGATTAGATTGACAACCAATGATGCCACTGAATCCACTGCTCATCAAGAAGTTCATTTCCACTTGTACACACAAAATATGAGTTAAAACAGGTTGATCCACAGAATATTCTCATGATGTAGTGGTTAGTCATGAAATAAAGCTAACGTTAGCCTGCTAATATGGCCAGGTCCGGAGTCAAGATTTACATACAGAATATTATGGTTGACAAATTTGATCAAAATGCTGTTAAACAAGAATGTTAAGTGATAATAAGCCTTTTCAGACTAAGGTTACATTTTACTAAATAACCAGTTGGCAGTTAGCCAACAGGTGGCTAGGTTAGCTACTTTTGACTTTGAACTGCAGGAACATTACCAACCCTGAAACATACATAGTTCTTCATGGATTAAACTACTATATGTAGATTAATGTTAACAATAATGACTTTTATCAATAAAGACAATCTTTACTAGTTTAGACATGCCTTAATTTGTTTATGGTGGAAAATAGTTTGCTAAATTTTACATTAGCTTGTCTCACTATCTTTAACTCTAAACATCTTATGAGCCGATATAATCCAACTATTGTCGCTCAACTAAATGTTGTCTTTGTTCTATCCTTAAAAGCAACACAAAAAAAAACAAAAAGCAAATCTACAGTACATTCTTGCCCAGCAGCTTTAACACAAAGCTTATTACTGGACCATTGTCACCAGGTTAAACAAATCCAGTTGAATTATAAACCATCCCACATCAGACCTAAAACAAGAAGCCCATGATAGGGGAAATGGTTTTATTGCAGGCCCCACACCCCCAAAAAATAACTTAACAAAACATCACAGTGTATTTTTAAGGCATTATTAGTAATAAAGGCACTACTCCCAATGAGTATACACAATCTTTAAAGTCAGTAAAAGCTCCAGTTTTTCCATATCAGGCATTGAGACGATAAGACTCTAAAGTTTAAATTATTAATAATTCTGAAAAATACTTAAAATACTACACCTATGTCTTTAATGAATAAAAATGAGCATACAAAATACACTTGAAGAAAAGACTAAACGGCAGTTTCACACATTGGCACAACTGCCTGAAAAGCAGATATGAAACTTTATCAACCATAAATCCTCAGTTCCTCCCATGAAGGTAAATGTTGATAAGACGGTCATTTCCCAAAAGAATATTTAGATTTTTCCCAGAAACTGTGTATTTCATGAGTGTAGTTTTGAGCTAGTGCTATAAAATAACTCTTGCATGGGGAACTGGTTTGAAGTTTTGAAGTCAAACATATTCTCGGTTTTCAATGTCCTTTTTGATTGCTTTTTTGATGCGGTCAATTTCATCTTCCTCAGAACTATCATATCTATAGTCCTTCTCTTTCTTGTCTTTGTCAAAAGCAGCATTGTTCTGGTCTGTGCCTTCTTCTGGCGTGGTGGCCTGCAGTTCCTCTCGTATGGAATTGAGCTCCACCAGACCATCATGTAGTTGTGTTGCTACTTCCCTGATTTTGGCAGCAAACTCAGACTTGGCCCCTTTTTTGAGTTCCTTCGAGTCTTTAGCCACAAAGTAGATGTCCATACCTACAAAGAGGCCAGTGAGTACTCCGGTGGCCATACTGGCGATCTGGACCGCTCTGGCTGCTGTGCTGCCGGCCACGTTCGCAATCTGAACCACACGCATGATCTCATTGGCATTGATGAGGATAGCTTTTCCTGCCATGGCGCCGTCCTCATAGAAACTACTACTCAGCACAGGGAAGTCACGATTGTAGGCATGATTTTTCATCTTCATCAGGTCAAATTTGCGCAAGTTTTCAATTCCTTGCTTGATAAATTTCAGGCACTTGTTCAAGTCCACCATCTTCTCCTGGTAGTCCTCCACGATCTTCTCCACCTTCTTACGGTCCATTGAGTTGTTGACCTGGTTGGAGATGCCGGCACCTGCTGATGTCAGTCCACCAGCCGCGGCGACGCCGAGTCCCACTGCCGTCACAATCAATGAGGTTCCCATGGTGACTGGGGCCAAAGCGAGGCCAGCGATGGTGGCAACGCCCCCAATGGCACTGGTGGAGCCGCCTGTGATCTGGGCGATTTTTGTGTTCTTGTTGAACTTGTCCAAACCATCGGCAATACCGTTGAGGTCGATGACGTGCTGCCAGAGACTCTCAGCGCGCTCTGAGAACAGTTTGTTGAAGACGCGAATTCCCTTCTGTACCTTATCAGCTGTCAACGCAAAAGCCCTGAAAAGAGAAAGCTGAGAGTGACACAGAGCTAAGGCATTGTGTCCAAAAAGTTTCTTATTAGTTTGTAGCTATGAAGACAGTAATGGTTTCATTTACTCAGGATGCGAGTATCCATCTTCTTTTCCAATAAAATGGAGGCAATACACAAACCACCTTAAAAAATCTTTTGTTTTAACTTATATTACCAAAAAGCAAAGCATCTCCTTGGTAACAACATGAGTGTTTTTTCTTAGATTCTTGGTTGCTTTAGTTGCTTTAGTTGCTTTCAATCTGTTACCATATTGCTGATAACCGTAAAAAAAAGAGAGTTTATCTATGACCTAATAGGTTGATTGGTATAAATATAATTACATATCCCTTCTTCTTAATGAAATACAAAAATCTTTACTTGGCCTCTTCTTTTTCCGTCAAGTCTTCATCCTGAGGCGGCATGTCTTCCCATTCTGAGAGAGTTAAATAAAGAAAGAATGACTGTAAGCTTTCACATCAAATATTACAAAAACAACATAAACAAATATTTGTGTAGGTATGTAGAGTGCTCTCTTCTGTAATATTAAAATTGCACAGCATTTAGAGGCTCAACAGGGATGTCTATACAATTCTGTTCTTTGATGATCGTGAGTGGTCATAGAAAAAACGAAGTAACTTACGTTCCACCGTGTTCCACCACTCCATGAGATTCTCCACATCCTGAAAGATATTATTACATATGTATGGGTTTGCATGTTCACTCTAATTAATAATGATGCATCAGAGTATATTATTACTAAATTTTTTTCAGGGACTGACCTGGCTGTCTTCAGGCTCTGATGGGTCAATGCGTAGGTCCTCCAGCCGGTCAAACAATGACCTGTTTCCACCTTCATTCTGAGACAACACAAATAATACAACATTAAAGTCAAACTGTATATGAGAACGTGATTTATTTTAGTTGTATATTATATTACAAATCACAGATTCTCCTGTGTAGCTCAAGTGTATGATAGACTCATCATACATATGTTCACTTTCACTTGTGCTCAGACAATGAGGAGGAAGTGATGGTCAAAGGGATTTTGAAAGACAAGACTTATTTCTGCTGTTTTTGCAGAAGTAAAGCGTACACGTGTTTCACAGACATGTTGAAAACTGAAGCGGGGAAACAAGTCTGACCACATTGCAACCTAATCTCTGCCTTGTCGTCCTCTGACGAGCACATGCACAAAACACAGGGTGAGGGCGTGGAGGTGGGTTTCATGTCAGCACATTGGGTGTAATAGTCCCTGTTGGGAGTGGAGTGTCTCACCAGAGACAACATAACTGCTAGAATGAGGTTGTTGTCAGGGAGGAGGAGGAGGAGAAAGGGTCAGGTGACAGAAACAGATGTCTTAATCACAAATGACAATGAGTAACACGTCAGGCTGGTGGACAAAATAAGTGGATTATAGCTTAATGCACTGAGTCTGTGAAGGGTCTACATGAAAAAAAGTAAGTAAGTAAGAAGAAAGAAAGACTGATGAGCGCCCCCCTCCCCTTTACCTCTGCAACGTCGTCATTCCTCTGTTTGACTTTGGCCTGTAAAAAAAAACCCAAGACAAATACTTAAACACAGTTTAAGCACTTGTAACATCAATACAACTGTTGAATTTAGCCTATTTGTGTCAATACAATCAAGGCAGTTAAAAATCAACAGACTACCTCAGTCTTCACATCAGCAGTTGATGCGGGTCACTAGCTCAGTGATTTGCATGTAAAGGTGAAGCGGTGTTTGAAATTTCAGATACGCTGCTGTCAACAACTTTGGCGAAAGAACATGGTAAACTTCAGACTTTCAGTTAGCAGCCAGATGTTTAATATAAACAAATAACTGTGGAAGGGGCAAGACTTCTTTTCTTTGTTTATAATTATTTTAACATAAGTTCCATGTACTACACATTTTACTGAAAACCTTACTCTAGAAAAAAAACACAGCCAAACAGACCAAACCCCTTATTTGAGGAGTATTTCATTTTCTTTGTCACTGTCCATGTCCTGTATTTAGAGTTTAAACGAAATAAGAGGAGACACAAAATGGATGCAGTGCTTCCTCAAAGGTCACAATGGCTTATTGAGGAAAATGAATACAAACACAAGGAAAGGTGTCAGAGCAAGGTGTGACACATCAAAATGTACTTCCTTTGTCAAAGCACCAAACCAGAGACTATTCCTTAGAAGTTAATCTTTAAATGTTAATTTGTACAGTATGGAATGGAAACATTATAATACAGAGCACTGAAGCTGCTCTGGAGCTTTGGTTTTGTCTTTGAGTGAGAAATGTCTGTATTATTATACTATACTATACTATACTATACTATACTATACACACTGTAGTGTGCAGTTCCCAGTTACAGACTTATGATATGACTACAATGATAAAGACTGCACACTGAGCACAATGTGCAACATTGTGGCTGACAATAACCATGAAATAACCAGGTTCAGGGTATCGGGTAACATTTTCCAGTGTTTCTATAGACAGGGAGTGTTGACACGAAAGGGGACAAGTTAGAACAAGTTGCTTGTTTGAAAAATACCTTGACCCGTGGCATGAAGGGATTGTGTCGCTTTGGTTTCTTGACTTTGGTCTAAAAAAAAAAGAGAAAAAAAAAGCAGGATTGTCTTTTAGTTTAAGTAAAAATATAGGCCAAACTGATTATTCTGATAAGCAGAAATTAGACTTCAACCAACCTCTTTTTTCTCCTTGGCCTCGTCATCTGTGTTTTCCTCTTTGGCTAAAGAATCAGCTTCTTCTTTAAGCTCTTCATCATCAGACGCAGCCTAAAGCAAACCATATACAAACAGGCTTCAAAATAACGTTGTATAGCATTGTAATTTATGAATTTCCTGGGAAAATGTAACACATTAATTATTTGGAATGAATCTTGAATGTTTTAGTCTATGTATTTAATGTATTTGATATATAAAAAAAAGCACCTTGGCTGCAGGACGAGACATAAATGGGTTGTGCCTGTGTTTTTTCACCTTGGTCTGGAAAAAAACAAAGTTGGCTCAGTGACAGGTGTGTTAGAGGGAATGAGAAGCAACAACTGGAAAAACTACATTTCACCACAGACACTGGTGACATACAGTGTATATTTGAATGAAGCAACTGCAGCTTGGCTTGCACCTCATATCCGATCTGGAATCTGCTCTTATCGCTTACGGATAAATAAATTCATCTTACTAACAAACAGCAGGCTGACGGTAGTTCAAATCAACAGTAAGATTTTCCATGGAGGTCCATATGTTTGCAAATCAGGACACATTCTGAATGAAATGGTTGAAAAAATATCTTCATGACGTAAACATGGGCCACACGTTGGACTGGTGAACTGGTCCTCCCGCCTTTGTCAGCTGACCCTCCGTTGGAGGATAAAGCGGTAGATAATGGATGGATGACACAATGGAAAAACATAATGTATCTTGGTGTTGTAACCAAGAGCACACTAACAAGATGTATACTGTATAATTGATATATGTAGTGGACTTGTTGTGGTCTTGCTCTCAGCACAAGTCAGATCTTGGTCTTGACAAAATTCTGAAACAGCTATTGATCGCTGCATTAAATAACTGGTACCAAAGATGGAGGAACTAGGTGAATTTGATCATGGTGAATCCTCTGAATTTGATTCAACTGGATGTAGAAGCTGATTATTCAAATCATCCAATATGGCAACAAAAGAATAAACATACAGTATGTACACACATATATATATACACACATACACACATATATACATATATATACACATATACACACACACACACCACGCTTCAATATCACACATCAATAAAATGAAAACTGGGCTTTGCTGATGATACAGAGATGTAAAACTCACTGCTTTGCTCTCTGCAAGGTTCACCTCATCTGCCTCTTTGACCTCAGCAGATTCATCTTCTTTAAGAAGTTCGTCATCTGATTGGCTCTGCAGCAAAATAAGCAAATTATTTGGTTACATAACAGTTTAAATTCAATGTACAATTAAATTCTCATGGTAGCAGGTCTGCCTCAGCTATTCAGGTTCAAGTTGCAGTTTGTTAAGAACTGAACACTTAAGAACACATGGCCACTAATGACGTAAGACGTCACAGTGGCTTTGACCTACAGCTGGTCATTTCATCATTGAGGGAATGTTTGCATCAAATAAAATACCTCCTCACTCATTCTAGAGATATCACATGCTGTATATGAAGGTGGGATGGACAGACATGAAAACATGATGTCTCTTACCACAAAGTCTTAGCCAGACATTCTTCATAGTTGTGGTAAAAACTATCAACACAAACTGCTTTTCATTACCATTGTGAACCAAAACAACCAAACTGAGGGCAAGCTACTAAACTTACTGTTTTAGGAAGACGTCTTAAAAGGTCTGACAAAGAAGTGTTTACTGAAATTTAAACTAATGATACGTTTGTTTATACAAGTGTAAAATGGTTTGCTTTTCATAGCCTTAGAATTAGCCTATGGCCGTGTTTCCACCGAATGGAACGTTTCACTTCAGTACTATTCTTTTTGCATTTCCATTAGGAAAAGTAAATTCTTCGGCACCTTTCCCTTGGGGTACGAGAGTAATAGATCTGATACGGTAGAGGCGGAGCTAGACCCAGGACAGTCGAGTTGATTGGGCGACAGAAAAGCAACCAGTGCTTCTTCAACGCCCACAAGCTCTCATACAAAGCTTGACGTCTTGATGAGACAAACCGAGCAGAAAAAAAACGAGCTGCTCCGTTTTTGTCTGTGGTGTTGAGTTTGCGGCGAGGCCATCGAGCACCGCACACAACCCGCCTACCAAGTAAAGGTGCTATTCTCAGTCAAACGCAAGCCTGTCCGAGGGCTTTTACCGTTCCAAACTGTACTGTATGGTATGCATTTTGAAAGACATGTTTACAGCACAAACAGGGGTGACGGTTCCGCCCATATAAACCCACTAACAAGAGGGAGGTGATGGCAGAGAGACTAGGAAAATAGAGAGAATGTTTATTGACATCCTTTCTGGTTTGCAAAACATGCTTGCGAAATGAAAGTGGAAGAGTCTTTCATTTGTTGCAATCTGCAGTCACACCATTACATGTCATGTAATTGTCACACACTGGACGAGGGCTGAACACGGGGGAAATGCGATGTTTCTGACAGACATTATAATTGCGATTGGGTTTCTCTTAAATCAAGCTGTAGTTTGATGTGTTATAGATTTAAAAACACGAGGAAGTAGGGAACACGTGAAAAACAACAGTATCAATTTAACCGGTGTACTATGCTTACACATCAATACCTGATGTTTGCTCTTCAGCTTCAGCTGACCATGTCTCACTGCTTTGACCATCTCCTACAATGGATCCACAACATGCAGGCTCACAGTGCAGCATCGATACACACCGACAAACATCACCTCTAAACTGAGACAATCTATATATTCTCTAAATATTACAGGTTTTACCTCCTTTGATGGTCTTGGAGGAATGACAGGTGTGTCCTGCAGAGGACAAATAAAGACACACAGTATGTTATAAAACAGTTTAAACTCGCTTTCAGGAAATATGTCATTTTATGTTGACAAAACGATGAATTTAATGAATAATGATTCTTAGTGTCATTGTTGCTACTTACTAAACAGTATCATTATTTATTTTTCCTCCTAGGTGGACAACAGAAATATAAAAAATAATTGTATAATTATTGTGAACATGGGAAGTGCACACTGCACCTGATTATCCTCAGTTCCTCTTGGTTTCACTTTGTCGTATGCGGATGTCCTCTTCATCTCCTGCAAAAACAGCAAGACATCGAGAGACAGATGGAGGAGAAGTCAGAGGTGTTTCATTTGGCATCTCTGAGTGGCAGTTGTTTTCCGCTGGAAACAAACCTCTTTAGAAGGTCTGGGTGGGACCAGCGGCATTTTGCTCCATTCTTTCTTTTCCTCCATTTCTTGCTGGATCTTTTTTCTTCTGACCTGATGAAGACACACACACACACACACACACACACACACACACACACACGCACAGAGTCACACAGTGACCTGGAGGAGGAGGATGGGGACAGTGAGCAGTGAGAAAAGGCGACGAGAGGGATGTTGTGGAAGAGGAGGAGCATTGATCAGCTTTGTGTTTGTTTACTTGTACTTCTCACCTTGTGAGAACAAGTTTGGTGAATTGGACCTTATTGAATGAGGACATGGAAGTAACAGAATTTGGGGAAGTAAAATGACCTGGCCTTTGCAATATCATAAAGCTAAGCGACGGTCAAAATCAGTTTTTATGTCCAGAATTAGTTTCAGGGTTGGGTAAGGGGCTAGGAAATGCATTTCCAGTAAGTGTCCTTAAAAAGACAGAGGCATAAGTAAGTGTATAAGGTTACCGATGACTCAGCAGTGACATAATTATTAGACTAACCGGTTTCGGCTTCTCTTCCACTTGTTTCTCGCTCTCCTTGAGCATTTCTGTGTCTTCAGAGTCTTTCTGAACAAAGGATATAAAATATTTGATATTAAACTGCATCAACAATATTCTGACAACTTATGCTGTGTTTACAAGGACATTATCAGCCATTATAATGTCTCTACAGCATAATAATTTAACATTTTGTACAACATTGTCAAAAAGCTTTTGATATTTCTACAGAGGTGTATTCTTCTCTGCCTGCTGTGGCAACCATTGATTTCAATTTCATGGAACAAATTTAAATGGTATTTTTGAAAACTGCTCGTCTTATTCATCAAAAAGAAAATACCTACATTGCAATTTTGTCAAAGTTGCAAATAATATGGTTTTCATATTGAACCAACATGAAAGGAAACCAAAGGTTGCCAGAAATGCAAACGTCCACATTCCCAACACCAGCATCTCAGTCACGATTGCGACCAATTCCACTACCACCTCTACCATCTTCAAACACACTGAACAACATGTATTTACTTTATTTCCTGTGTTGAACAAATTCAGTTTGGACATAGCTCCAGTCTTGGTGTTCTGCATGAAAGTGAAAGATTTATGTGCCAAATTTATTCGATCCATATTGTCTGAGGACAAGATGCCAAGAAACTACTGACAATGTCATAAAGTAAGTACAGGCCAGGGGCCATACAAACACGAGAATAAAGATGTCAGCACAAGACTACTGAGCAAACAAAGACAATTTGGTTGCTAAGAGGATGTTACACAAACAGTATACTTAAAGAGAAATAGGCAAAGCAGAACTTCTTAATAAAATGGTTTTAGTGGTTTTTAAGAATGCACAAGCAGAAACCAGTTAGACTGCTATAGTGTCATGTTGCCTTGGTTTTTTTTTGGGTTTAGGATTGAGAACATGTCGGGCAGTATCCACAATTTAGGTCTTATTCTTGGCCTCAATCTACAGGGAAAGTTCATTTTCAAAGCTTTAACCAAAGTTGTAGATTATTTAAAAGTATTTTCTGGGAAATTTACTGTAAAACCTTATGGTCTAAGTAGTTGAGCTATAAAACAAAACAAAACAGAGAAGACAAGTTGAGCTGGGATCTCTAAAAGAGCCTGTGGGAACATAATGGTGAAAAACATCAACATTTGTCTCACAACATCCCTGTTTTTGACCTACTAAGGACAACAAATGACTTCACAATGCCTCTCATTCACATGCTCTGGTGAAGAACTGCATGAACAGGAAGTAACAAACTTCTCTGTGAATAAAAACACCAAAATAATACATGGAAGCTTGTCTACATTTTAATGAGGGGTGTCTCCTGCAGTTTACGGTTTCACTAAGCTTATAATAGTCAAACAGAAATAAGGAGATGTCAAAGTACCTGTTTGTTCCCCGACGACTTATCACTACCCGCAGGTGGATCCTCATCATCAGAACTCGCCGGCTTCTCGTTCTGCAGAGCAGATGTAGATGATGATGATGATGATGATGTTACAAAAAACATAAAAATAAGGCTGTTCAAAAATGTAATCACAATCATTGATCAGCAGTAATGTTCCTATAATTGTTTTGGTGTGGATTATTGTCTGTCTACACCATCCTTACTTTGCTTGCCGTTCTAAATGGATTCAGCTTTGTCATAGCCTCAGCAAATTTATTCTAAAAATGAGAGGGAAATATTTATTAAAGACCACGTTTAGTGAAGAAAGTTGCGGATTTAAAACAGACAAAAGAATTAATGAACATTTAAAAACCTGTTTGTGACTCGTCTGTTCCTCCCCGTTGTCCAGTAACTCCTCATCATCTGTGTCTCTGCTCTTCTCCTGTGGATGATGAAGACAATTCATGTCAAATATAAACTATAGATGTTCTAGCAATACTATATCCCATATGTATTTATTCTTCTATTTATTTTAGGCTTATCTGAGAGAGACACTATTTACTTTTAGGGAAGTGCGATTTAATGTGGCTCAGTGGTTAAGACCAGTACCCTGTGTGCGCAAGACATTATGGTCGCAAGTTCGACTCCACCCCTGGCCGATTGTACTCAATTCCATTGTAAGTCGCTTTGGGTAAAAGCATCTGCTAAATGACATGTAATGTAATGTAATATGAGCTCTTACCTGTTTGTCAGTGTAGAACGTGCTCTTCATCATTGCACTGAAACCATTCTGAAATTGGACAAAGACACTGTTTCTCCCAACTTTTCACACAATCATCTCGTATTTGAGTTGCTGTTACTAAATATTAAAAGCCATTTTTTTCCACAGTACAGTCCAGAGAGTTGAAGAGATTCAATTCTCTGGTGTAACAACCGACCTGTTTGCTTTTGGGCTTCTCTGAGGAAGATGTATTCTCCTGCGAGTCTCCAGAGTGTTCCAACTTCTCCTTCTCCTGATAAAACACAAAGCATCAGTATTTCACCGAGCAGAAAACATGCTGGTGTGATACCTGATATGATGGCGCGTTCACTGAGCGAGGAATAACCTGAGATGAGGATGTGAAAGGATTCTTCAGGATCTTTGCAGAGACTCCACCCTGACAGAAAAGACAAAGCACTTTAAGACTTAAATGGACATTGTGTCGTCCACTGTTGCTTTAGTGTCAATGCAGTGCAAACAAACAAACAGACACAAATAAATAAAAACAAGCCTCATCTCTCACCTTTGAAGACTTTTCTGTGAGGCTTTCGCTGCTGCCAAAGAGTTCAACATCCACAGACAAATTATCCTACAAACAGGGAGATATCATAACATGTGCTATTATACACTATAAAAACTAAGAAAAGGTATTGATTTGGTAGATTTTTTTTTTACATATACATTTGTTTAGTAAAAGTAAAATCTTTATCAAGAAATTAAGGCAAGGCAAGGCAAGGCAGCTTTATTTATGTAGCGCATTTCATACACAAAAGGCAACTCAATGTGCTTTACATGAAACAAACATTTAACAGTAAGATTTGGAGAAATAAAAATAAAAACAATTGTATAAAAACAAGAAAGATTGCAGCATATAATAATGATTTGCTTCAAAATCATTAAAAGGACATTGCTTTGTCCTTTTTGGTCCAACTAAGGTGTGAGGCAATGTCACCATTAAGTATGTCACAACTCATTTCCAATATAACATACTTCCCACTTTTCCAGGAATTATTGCTCAAACAGAATATTTCAATTGTTATATTACAAAGCTGTCACTGAAAAAAAAACGTCCATCTTACCCGAGACTGAGATCTGGCACCTTTTTTCTTGAACACTCCACTTAGAAGTCCTCCTTTCTCCTGTAAATTATTATTATTATTATTATTATTATTATTATTATTATCATTATTGTTATTATTTTCTTTTTAATTAACGATCACAATAGATCTGGTTATTAATAGTTTCATCAGCTGATGATACAGGACACAGCTTTTACAAAACTCACCTTTGCATTGCTCTCTGCGAGATTGTCGTTGCTGCCTGAGAGTTCATCGGGTGCAGACAAATCATCCTGACGGCGAGAGACAAATGTCACTCAAGTTATGTATGATGTCCACATGATGTCACATGAGTAAAAATGTGAAACACGTGTTCACAACTCTCACCTGGGACTGTGTTCTCTTTGGGGATTTTTTAAATAGTCCACTGAACATCCCACCTGACTCCTGGGAAAAGACAAAAACCACATCAATAACATTTTAAAACATTTTTAAGGTTTAAGTGGAAAAGCATAATCCAGTGATTATTTCAAGGATTTAAAATGGATGACAAGATATGCTACAATATGTTACAGATATTAACCTGGTTCAACAATCTGTCAAACAAACAGTACAGCACTTATTATACACATGAAAGTTAACACCACACACTCACAAATATAAATACATTATATTCAGCCATACAAAAGCCATAATCAATGAAAAAGTTGTAGAAATAAATACTAAAACCCTGACAATAAAAAGCAGGCACAATCGAAAAACATTATAAATAAGTATAATTCAAAAATGAGATGAAAAGAAAAATCATACATAAATAAAATGACAAATTAATGAAATAGGGATTGATAGCCACAAATCCACCACTAGCTAAAACATAAATAAAAGGATAAATAGATAGAAAATCATTGATAAGACTAAAAAGGTACAGTAGGTGTTTGAGAGAAACCTCACCTTAGTGCTGCCAGTGACAGAAAGACTGTCGCTGCTGCCCGAGAGCTCGCTTGGTGCAGTCAAATCCTCCTGAAGGACAGAAACAAGTGAGTGCATCCAATTATTATTATCAAAAAGCAGACGACTGAGAGGCACAACACTCACCTGGGATTGTGTCCTCGCTCCAAAGGCCTTCTGTGGTTTTTTAAACATCCCACTGAAAATCCCACCTGACTCCTATGAGAAAGAAAAAACAGGGAAACAGGGAAATTGCAGTTTGAGATCATTTTCCCCAGTAGAGAATTCTTGTTATGTGTCCCTCTAGTTTCAGATCTCAAATGGAAAAGCAGTGACTTCACATGTCACCTGATGCACAAACAACAACACAAAGTCTAATCCATAATCGCTTGACTCATTTAAGGAGTGTTTTTAGCAGCTTTAGGATGAAGGAAAAAGTCCCCCTTCCAGAATGACTCCAAACTCAGGATTCTAATCCAATCTTCTCATCTAAGATGTAGGATAATAATCTGTACATGTACAAAACATGTTCACGGAGTGTCAGGCTTGAGGGAACCTCACCTTAGTGCTGCCAGCTTCAGAAAGATTGTCGTTGCTGCCTGAGAGCTTGCTTGGTGCAGTCAAATCCTCCTGAAGGACAGAAACAGAGCATGTGAGTGGAGCAGAAACAAGGGAATTTCCACTCTGAAGGAATGGTCTGCTCCCCTGTCCCCCTCCCTCAAATATGCTGCAAAATGCTTTGGTCCATATTCACAGTTAAATCGCTCACTGCCCACAAATCTGCATTATAGTATAGAGATGAGCCGACTGGTCCAATACTGGCCATGATCGCTAAGTCAGGTATTGGAAAAAAGAATAAACTAAAATACAAAATGAACCATTAACTCTAAATACGTATGTATATGTATATAATGTAAAGAAAGAATTCTGCTGCTATCGAGTTTACATAATGCTGATAAAGCTTTTCAGCTCAACGTGACCCCCTCTCTTCATTTTTCTCAGGATAGCCGTGTTTGAAATCCCATGTGGCCCGGCAGCATTTCTGTACTGCACAAGGAAGTGATTTGCAAAAATGGAGGCAGCTAAAAATATTAATATTATTAATTAATATTAAAAATTACTACAAAACCTGAAACACCTGAAAGTTACTTGGCTGGCAGAGGGGTCAGAGATGTAAAAGATCATCTAGTCAGGAAGAGCGATGGGCAGTATTGGTAATTACTCAGAATCCCTCAGGGGGGTACAGGAGTCACAAACAAGAGCTTAAATTTAAAAAAGAATTGGTGTGGTGAATTTGAAAATGCTGGTAGAGAAATGCTTCACATGCATGGTGTGGGTGAAACTGGAGTAAGGGTTTTCTTTTTAACCCTTAGTGCGCACATGACACAGACCTGCAGGTGTATGTCACATCTTCAGGCTTTAGAGAATATGTTTTTTGGTCTTCTTGTTCTTTCATGTTGTTGAGTCAAAGTTATGATCAATATTATATTGCTACATAAAATGTGCAGAAGTCACAAAATAGACCGCTTTTGTTTAATTTTTGTTCCAAAAAAAGCGAACATCGAACTGTGGCGTATTTCCAAATTTCACAAATCCAATCTCCAAGGTTTTTCAGTACTTTTTGCTCAGTTGTGTTTATATAGTTAATAAAAAAAATGTATATATTTTCATCAGACTGCCAAGGTTATGCTGAAGAAACGAATATAAGACACTCTATATTGCACATTCTTATAGCCTCTGTATATGTTTGAACATAGTAATGTGAAAATGCTCTGTGTTCTAAGGGGTAAACATGCCATTTCATGCTCTGGTCAAAATCCTTCCACTCCCACTTGTGCTCCGTTTGCACACCCAGTCTTGAATTCTGTATTATCACATTTCATTTCAGCTCTCACCTGGGATTGTGTCCTGGCACCAATTGGCTTTGGAGATTTTTTAAACATCCCACTGAACAACCCGCCTGACTCCTGAAGAATGGAAAAAAAAAGAAAAAAGGGTCACATAATAATCACTTAATCTGTACAGTGTATGTGTTTGCATTTATGAACTGCTGCAGTTGTCAAACAGACAAGTAGGCATTTACACATCACGCAGTACTTTCTATAAACCTGCTGATGAATGCAGCTTAACCTTGCTCTACCACGCACACACACAAAAACACAACACAACAGCAACACGTGGCTCACATGCTCCATTCAATGTGTTGAGCTGGACACATTTACAAAGACTTGATGTCACACGCTCACACTGAGGAATAACTCACTGTTGTGATGCAAAACATCGCAATGTTTTTGTATAAATAGAAGTCTCTAAGCTCTCTATGATGCCATAGATAGAACCCAAGCAACATGTGCCACTGTGTGTGTCTATCTACTTAAAAACTATCTTTGTGGGGACATTTTGTTGCTTAAAGGGCTTTTCAGTGTTAAGACCTGGTTTTAGGGTTAAAGTTACAATTAGGTCTAGGTTAGGGTTAGGTAACTTAGTTTTGATGATTAAGGTTAGGGTAAGAAGCCGGGGAATGCATTATGTCAACGATGTGTCTTCACTAAGGTATAAAAACAAGTTTGTGCATTTTATGTTTTATTGTAATTGTATTTAAAGCTTAAATTTGTATAGAATAACAAAAAAATAACAACACAACTTATAATACAAATAAATAAGCATAGCAGAAAACACAGAAATAATATTTTATAATAATATTTGTCTGATGAGACTCACCTTGGTGTTGGCATTTTCAGACAGACCTCCATTACTGCCCGA
The DNA here is from genome assembly GCF_019176455.1 of Solea senegalensis. Classification (NCBI taxonomy): domain Eukaryota; kingdom Metazoa; phylum Chordata; class Actinopteri; order Pleuronectiformes; family Soleidae; genus Solea; species Solea senegalensis. Next base: position 4,488,103 of record NC_058021.1, on the reverse strand, counting down.
GAGCTCACTGTCCAAAAGATCCTAAAACATGAGAAACATTGTTAATTAAGCTGATAATGTTTTCCCCAGAAGATATTTGGATAAATAAAGATCACGTTTCACCTGTGAAGGCCTGCGGACATGTCCTGGTTTATGAGACGCTTTTAGAATTCCTCCAAAAACTCCTGTTTTGTCCTGGAAAAAAGGTTTATTTTAGAGGACAAAGAAAGGTTAAGTTACTAAGAATAATTAAGACAAAAACAAAAGAAACAACAACAACACTGAACTCACCTTTGATGACTTGTCTGATAAACTGTCACTACTGGCTGAGAGTTGAGGATTTTTTACTGACATGGTGACCTGTTAACACAAAGAAGTTTAACTCATTTAAATACTTTAATTCAATCAGATATATTTAAATATACACTTTTTTTAATGTACTTTTATGCTAGTACTGAGGTTATAATGTAATTGCAAATACAGTAGTGTTGCAGTAAGCTAGAACAGCTTCCACACTTCTAGGAAGACTTTCCTTAAGCTTTTGAAGTGTTTCTATGTGAATTTATGAGGTCAGACAATGATGTTGAACAAGAAGGTCTGTCTCAAATTCTCTATTCCAGTTCATCCCAAAAGGTGCTCGATGGTGTTGAGGTGAGGTCTCTGTGCGGGTCAGTCAAGTTCTTCCACACAAAACTCATCAAACCATGTCTTTATAGTTGTTGCTTTGTGCACTGGGGCACAGAAAAGGAAGCATAGCATTGTCCTAAATGTCATGGTGCCCTGAAACGTTAAGATAGTCCTTCATTGGAGATAAGGGGCCGAGCCCAAAGCCTGATTGAAACACCTGGATTTAATACTGAACAGGTGTGGCTGAGTACTTTTGCTAGTGAAGTGTTGATGCAACTCAAACATGGGAGTCCAGTGTTATTCCTTCATTTAACAAATTATTACTGTCAGAAAAAATGATGCAGTCAAAGTCTTACATTAAAGACCATGCCACGGTATATTTTGTTAAGTAGTTTAACTTTTGGAAATGGAGCAAATTTGTTTTTGACATATTATAATTATAGAAAAAAACAAACCTGTGGAGGAGCCTCTTTGGCAGATTTGTTCGTCTTCTTAAACATTCCTTTCAGTCCACCTCCTTTTTCCTGAAACATTAATAAATCAAATCGTCAGCTGACAAGCCTAAAAATAAAAAAAATAAAAAACATGGAAATAAAATAAAACAAAACACAACATAAAGAATTTACACACCTTGCTGTTGTTGTCATTCAGACTGTCATTGCTCTTTGAAAGTTCACCACTGGCTGATAAATTGTCCTGTAAGGTCAGGTAGAGTCTTGATGAGCAGAACATAACTGCATTAAATAGACTAAAACTTAAATTAGGTAAAACAGGCCAAATACCATATTAGCAATATAGCAGTAAATATAAATTAAAAGTGAAAACAATTCTAAACAAAGATATTTTCTTCATGAATCTGAGAAAATTGTAAAATGTTGTCTTGTTTATCCAACATGAAGTCAAAGTCTTTGGCATTTTGTTAATGAATTGAGTACAATAACACTAAAAATACATTATAATTGATGAATTAGTCAATTAATTGTTCCATTGTTAATCCAGTGTATTGAACAAGTAACTGAACAATCAAGGCATTTCATCACATGCAAAAATATCGACTGTAAATGACACAGAAAATAAGTTTCATATCAAATCACTGATTCATATTTATCTACTCTATACAATAATGTAGTTTCCGACTATAAATTGAATAAAGTAAACATCAAAACAACAAACCTGTGCTTGGATTAATGGTTCCACAGATTTAGACGATCTTTTGAACATCCCACCAAATAACGCTGCTTTTTGCTGAATGGAGAGAGTGAAGAGATGGAAAAAGACAAATATTTCAAAGTCCTGTAAAAACATTCAGGATGAAAAGAAGCACCATCTTTGAATGCATGGTTTTCTGGGTCACTGTTCAGCTTCATGTCCACATTTCAAGTCTAGACTTGGAGCTGTTTTTGTGCTCGAATCTCGAAATTACAGTGATTATCTTGAATCTACTTCAGGGGAATATTAATCATGATTTGCCTGTTTCTGTATTAAATAAAAGGAAACAGTGGAGCAATAATGCAGCTTTTAAAACTTGTGATTTTTATAAGTTTTGCAGATATTAATGACCTGTCCGTTTTAGCTGTTGTAGTCGTTGTAAAGCACTTTTTAATAAACACTGATGAACACATCGTTCTTCTTCTTCTTCTCATTATTATTATTATTATTATTATTATTATTATCATCATTATTATTATTATTATTATACACAAGATGGCTTCTTCTTCGTCACTGGATGGATTTGGTGGGACTCTAGGTGATAAGTCAGCCTCAATAACATGGCTGCACATTTAATATTTCAATTTAATCAGTGAGTAGCATGTTCATTTTGATATGTGATGTGCATGCTGTATGATATTGTAAATTGTGCCCATCATTTTTGAATACATAAGTATAAAAATAATACTAAATTTTATGATTAAATATCAACTCAATTGAAAAAAACCTGGAAAAAAACAGCAAATGCTCAGATTTGAGAATCTGGTGTCAATACTGTATGACTGAACAATTCATAAATTATGAAAGATTGTCGCCAATAACTTTTTGTCAACCAACAACGTCAACGTTATCCCAAACGTTTTTATAAGGAGCGTCACACTTTTTAACGAGGACTTGCAATCCAATAAATCATGACACGAGTAAATCTGTTCATAATGCAATGTTTTTAACATTTAAACTGCCATTTCTTTAAACCCCCTAATGCTATTATGAACAGATAAACCAGAAATATCCAAGAGATATGTTTTGATTAACAAATCACAATATAATTTAAAAAAAATGTTCAGTATGTAATTTTTGCCACCTAGACAGATGAAGTGGTGTGGGATCATGGGATATGTTCAACTGCAGAGCACGCAGAAACATCAACGGTGAGTCATCGTGAATCATTAGCGACAAGTATAAACAATGAAATGAAAATACAACATGAATAAAAATATGGCTTTCTATAGATTTACAAACGATGGAAACCATATAACAAAGATCTCATTAAAACTGAATCATTTTGATCTGTGGACAAAACAAGACATTCGAGTACATCAACCTTTTCCAAGTTTCGTAAACACTGATTGTTCACTGATATTTTACAGACCAAACAAGAACTCGATTAATCAGGAAAATAACTGACCGATTAAACATTTATAAAAAATTGTTACATGTAGCCCTACAAAATATATAGCATTGTTTTTATATATTTTAAAGCATTAGATCTTATCTATAAATATATATTATCTGTGGGTCCCCATCCAGTTCATTGGAATGACTGAACTAAACTTAACTAATTTCTAGGGATTGGAATCGGTATTGGTCAGGATCGGTATTGGTCTAATACTGGTCAAAATCACTAGATCGGATATAATGTAAAATCCGATATACAATCCTACATATATCACATGCTTCACTAGGCACAGACTGTAAAAGTGTAAATAAAAATCAGCAAAAGCATTTTAGCTATAGGGGGATAGGGGCAATAGGGGGCCCCTTAACTAAGATTTTAACCCATGACCCACCAATCAATTAATTAATACGGCCATGACGCTCAATCTACAAGTTACTTTATCCTCAATGTCAAGTGTCCATTTCACAATTTATGAACATACGTGTAGCTGTATTATTAAAACTGAAATACCCATTTACACAGAAGGAGTTCATGTCAGTGAACAGCTCGAAACCACGTTATTAATAAAAAAAAACAAAAAAACAACTACTTACTTCAACGCTTCCTCCTCCTTCACACTCCAAATCCAACTCCAGGTTATCGTATCGATTCTGTCAAAATATTACCGACGCGTCATTTAAAAATATGACAGCAATAACAACAAACCGCAAAACCAGACCTTTCCAAATCTCTGAGTTGTGTCGAGGAGGTCAAACTACAGAGATATCGTTTTTTAACTAAACTCACCATCTCCGCGTGTCTTTGATCACAGTTAAGCGATAACGCTGTGAACAGTCGTTAGTGGATTAAAATCCCCAGCGGTAAATGTTTAAAATGTCCAGCAGTGAGTTTATTTACGTCCTCGCCATTGTCCCTGTGTCGATACTGACGTTTGTTGGATGTGGAGTTGAAGAACCTCCCTCTACTCTTCGGTCTCTTCTCTTCCTCCACGGTGACGAATACATGGAGACTTCCCACTGTGACACTTGTGACTCATACACCTCTGTTTTTTAATATAAGTTCGTATTAAAGTTTCATAAATGGCGTGAAAGAAACACAGATAGCCAAATTAAAAAAAAAATGTAAATACTTTATTTTTAAGTCTATTTTTTATGTACATACACTTCCTTCAGTTTGTCAGGCTTTTATTATAACTTGTTTTTTAAAAAACGAAATGTTCCTGAATGTTGAATAAAGACGAAAAAGAGAGAGCGAGGGATTAAAAAAAAATAAATAAAAAACACACCTGTTGTCGTCCATGACAGGGCGTGTCTGTCTCTCTTACCTTGGAATGTGCGGCGTTCAAGTGTTGCTCGGGAAACTCAGTCAATTTCAGATCTGTAAAACCATTTTTGGCCTGCAGTGGATGAAATACGCATTTATTGACTCAATAAATAACATTTGTTTCTTGTGTGTTTTAAGCAGTCTCGTGTAAAGTACCTAACAGGGTAATGGGTAGTATCTAACCAGAAAATGACGTTTTGGAGAAGTTGAAGTAACTTTTTAAAATATTACTTTAGTAAATTTCTTGGCATTTACTGTACTTATCAAGAGTAATATCAAGAGTAATTATCTGATATAAAATGTACTTATGGCCGTACTTAAAGTGCCTCCCTGAATATTCTTTGAGAATTTTTGACCAAACAGGAAGTCAGCCAAGTTGGATTTGGCATCTATCTTGGTGATTTGCATGCTTCGTAAATTAACTAACTTGAACAAACAAACTATTGGCTATTCCCAGACAACTACTCTGGAATAACTAATGATATTGTTTTTATGCTGCAAAGAAGCCTAAAAATATGAAAAACTCAAAAAGAGTCACAGTTTTAATGCAAGCTATCCATCAATCTGTCTTTTCTGTATAAATGTATATGAAATGATGCATCCTTTATCAACACTACTCATTCATTAGGAAATACACATTATTATTTGGAGGTAAATTCATGTGGTCACGTCAGTTCTGACAAATGTGGCAACAATGGAAGAGAAGCTGATAATTTTAATAAAGCACATGAGCAAAACCCAAAATTTCACCATCATGCACTGAATTTTTCTTCATACATTTGTATTGGTATTGATTTTATGAATGAGCAAATTCAGTGTAAAGCACTTCAGTTTACTCAAAACGTTTTACTGTGATTCATTATCTCTTAGGTCAGAGTTGTAAAGGCATTAGGTGATAAGCAGTTTTAACAGACTGTCATTCATGGTTCACTGCTACCATTAGCAGGTTGGTGGTGGTTCAATCTACTGCTACCATTAAACATGTCAACTCACAAAATAGCACCAACATTGAGAAATTAGGCAATTTTTTTATCATTCAAAGAAAGCCAGTGAAGGAATACACATGGAATTTTGATGATGCAATGCAAATCCCATCAGAAAATAAGTCATTTACACAAAAGATTCCACAACATCTTCTTGTATAATAAATATCAAACCAAACAGTGAAGTGTCAAGTGCAATTACTTTATTGTCAAAGAACTTACAATTCATAATTAATAATTAAATGCCACTTCAAATTATTCATATCCCACATTCCTATTTTTTAATCAATAAATGAAAATAACATGACTTTTTATGCTTGTCATTTTTTTATACTTGCTTGTTACATTAGCAAGTTTTAATTCATCCAAATAAAAAGGCACGTAGCAGCATGGCATAACTCAGCAGTGCAACTATAACATAGATTATACACTTGTATGTGATGTAAATATTTCCATATAATGTGTTATAACTTATATAATTGTATATTGTATTTTATTGCACATCCACCACCATTGAACCAAAAGTTTCCCTTCATATATAGATGTAGTGCAACAAAGAAGCCTCCTTTCTTTTCCCCAAATTATTCCGTCCAGGAGAGAAAGTACAGCTTTCCCTGCCCGTCAGCACAAACAAGTTCAGTGGGTTTTTCTGGATTCACCTCCAAAAACAGGACAGGACCTCCACACACAAACATCCCCACCTGCAGGGGGAAGACAAAGACAGTGAGACACACAAAGAGGAAAAAGTTGTTGTTGTCAGTAATTTACTGACAAAATCTCAAAGATTTTCACAAAAGACACAATCTTTATAAACAGATTTATGCATCAGGTGTATAAAAGACCGACCTGTTTCTTGGTGATTCTGTCCCACAGCTTCACCGTCCTGTCAACAGAAGCTGAGATGATGGTGCTGCTGGTGAGTCTGAGAACACTGATCTTGTCACTGTGAGCCTGTGAGGACATCATCAGAATCATTGACAAAAACATACAAAATAAAGCTGCCACAATACTGAATACCTTTTGATTTATATGCTGAAAAGAAAATCAATACTTGGAATCTCTAAAAGCGATATTTCACTGAATCGATCTCTCACCCTAGCCCTAATGAACAGTGCATTATATTTTATATTTTATAAACCATAACTGTCATATAAATGTAGGTGGAAAACTATTTATTTATGTAATGTATAGAGTAATTAGGTAGCTGAATAAAATGGTTATTTTTGCACAACTGCTCTATAAAAATATGCACTAAACACTTATTTTCTGTCTCTTACCGATTTACATGATGATGATGATGATGGTGACGAACCCTCTGACGTCTGACGGAACCACATGTTACCCTTCATGTCTCCCCACACCACAAACTCTGAAAGAACATTCAGAACATCAGACAATCACATTACAAAGAAAAATAAATAAAAATCTGGCTTTTTTAATTTGCGGATATTGTTTCTTTTTTTTTATTTAGATTTTTGTATTTTGTACCTCCATCCACCGTTGCAGCTGTTATGGCGATCGCATTGTTCTTCTTCTTCTTCTTCTTCTTCTTCTTCTTCTCCTCCTCCTCCTCCTCCTCCTCCTCCTCCTCATCCTCCTCCTCCTCCTCCTCCTCACTATTTAGGTTCATCTGGGTGAAAGCTGAACTGAGAGAAACCTTAGGGTTCATGACAAACTGAGGAAAAAGAAGACACATGTATATATTAGCATTAATTTTTACTAAAAATAAAGTTGAGAATAAACAGTGTATTTATATTCTCAAAACACTCATGAGCAAAAAAAATCCTGCCAAGACCAAATTATGGAAAAGTGCCAGTTAGGCATATTTAGCTGCAACATGCAATTGCACCAAAAAGCTCTGTTAAATGTTGCATACCGTACAATTCAATTCAAGATACTTTATTGTCCCATATTTGTCTTGGACTCCAGCTGTGCATTGATTGTGGTACAATAAATAACAAAACACCAAAGGCAATAACACATTAAAAGCACTAAAGCAGCAACAATTTAATATACCTTTAATATAAATAAATGATATTGAGGATATGAGTTAGACTCGATAAAACTCACAATGAAGCCAACGTGAACGTCTCGATCTCCTTCGCCAACGAGCCACACACTTTTCTCGTCATTGCGAATCAAACTCAAAGGTCGAACTTCGCTGTACCAGCTGCAAAGAAACAATTTTAAAAGTTAATTTAACTTTATAGCACTTAAATTTAAAACATCACATGAACATATCTATATGTTTGGTGAGCACATGGTTTGAGAAATAAGTGTTTATATTCATAATGTTTAAACACTGACCAGTCTTGTTGTGAAGATGAGTGAAAAAGTCAGCAAATTTCAGCATAAAGCCACCTTCTTAGGGGCCTTTTCTGGCATAAATACTGACCTTGTCAGGACCACCTGGTCCTAATGAACCCGAACCTCATTTCTGAGTTAAGGTATTACTGATGTTGTGGGGACCTAAATCTGTTGTCAGTAACATTATGGGGTCTTGTCTTCCTTTTTGGGACAAAAACCAAGTCCATATAATGTAAATTACTACATTTTTAGGTGAAGACACGTTTTAAATTTGGGATTAGGCCAGTAGTAATTATGGTTACGGTCAGATTAAGTCTCCACAAAATGAATGTAAATCAATACAATGACATCTGACGTCATGGAAATCAGACTGTGTGTGTACCTGATCAGGTCAGTGAGAAGAGAGCGTACCAGAGCTGATCAAAGTTTTAAAATGAAATAAATGACACTGACGTAACTGATCGGGGTGACTGCTGATCTCTGATAAGGAAAAACCAAAATGCCCAGGTCAGCCCTGATCCAGTATCCATATTTAATCATTTTCAGCACAGATTTCTTAAAACCCTAGATAAAGCCTTAAGAATAACTGTAAAGGGTCTTACTTGTATGAATTGTGCGATCTATTTTCAAGGTTAAGTATCAGCGACTTTTGGTCCACTCCGATCAGAACGGAGCAGAAGAAGAGTTTGACCAGTGTTTCTTTCAAATCGTGCGTGGTAACCTTCACCAGGCTGAGGATGACAGAAACACAGAATAAAGCAGGACTGGTTAGTGCGCGGTAACAAACTGATTACACTGATTCACTGAGGATCAATGGTCTTCTACTTTACTGTTGATGTCCTGAGCTGGAGAAAATCATTTAGCAAAAGGAAAGTACTTTACAGTAGTCCAATAATGTGTTTTTACATGGAAATTACATAATGGGATGAGAGCACCACATGAATGCACAGACTGCAAGGCAAATAATCTGAACTGGAAATTTTCAATTCCACTGTGAGTTTTAGTTTAGAGGGACAAGTGTCAACTAAATTAAATTTAGGACTAAAGACATTTCATATGACAAATTCCAAATTTCAAATTTCATGCAATTAGATGTACAACATTTTCTTATTACAATATATTATAGTGTATCTATTATAGTGTAACTAACATTTTTCATAGTTATTTTATTTTCTAATGCATATTACAGTTCATTTATTTATTCTTCACTTTCTGACATAGTGATTGTTTAGAAGAATTCTTTTTACCTTCCAGTGCCATTTTGTTGATTCCTCACCAGCTTCCAAACATCAACGTTACCTTTCATGTAGCTGACGGCAAACTGGTTGTGAGGCATGGAGCAGATCGCTGCGATGCTGTTGTCTGAGGCCTGACACACACACGCACACACACACACACTGTGTAATTACCTTGGCTCCTTAAGGTAATTCAAGAGTTTCTGAGCCTTTTTATATGCACATTGGAATTATTGGTAAGATTTGAGTTGTCCAGGGGCAGAGTCGTGGTGGAGACATAGTTTGAGAACCATGGCCATAAGAACGTTTAGAAAAGTTGCCAATTATTTTGACATTTTCAATTAGAATTTCAGAAAAACCCTACTTTCCTACGTTTGTAAGACTTGACAATGATTCAGGAAATTCTAATACCAATTAAGGCCTTGTTTTTTACAGCTTTTTAAGGATCCACAGGAACCCCGATTACAGAAACAAAAAGCAAACACATACTCGCACTGTTTTTGTTTTCCGTCTTTTGTGCCTTTCCTCACCTGCTTGCGGCAAACCAGTGTGTTGTGCTGCCACAACTCCAGCAGACCAGATGAATAACCAGCAAGACACAATTCATCTTTCTGAGAGAAGCAGAGAGCTGTGACATGGTCTGAGCCACTGACAGGACTCTCTGACAAGACAAAGCAAAACAGTTTTCTAAACAAACATCACGACACCACACAATACAGTTGTGTGTATCTATTTTATCTATTACAAAAAGATACAGTGGCATTACTTTTCGTCCATGTCCAGCGTCGCAACGAGCAGTCTTCAGAGACCGTGAGAAATTCTGAGACGCCTGCCTTGCGAACAACTCCATGAATCGCACCGCTGTGACCATGGAAGGTGCTGAAGT